>NC_025997.2:124228422-124512037 GCF_000442705.2 Elaeis guineensis
CATAACGAAAGTAGCATCATCACATGTCACATAACACATAATGATCATAAACGAAAGAGAGGCTTATTTATATACTACATCATCTATAGTAATGAAAGTACCATCATCATAGATAACATAACGATCCTGACCACAATCACACCAAGGTTGTATGACCCAGTGCCCTATATGTAACCACTCCAAACAAGGATCACTCTCAGTAGTAAGAGAATGACTCCCACGAAATAACCACTTTATTATCTATAATATATATGTATGTATGTGTGTATATATATATATATGCTAGCTCCCACGTTCAATTAACTCACTGCAGTATCCCTTCAATTAATCCTGCCAACACCAAAACAAACACAGACACATACGTACAGTCACTAAACCAGATCAAACCAAACACCAACTAAATCTCAGAGAACAACAAGTATGGAATATTAAAAAGGCTTACTTAGAGCAATCGGTGGAGGCGCTGATCTTATAAGGGATGGAAACACCACACTTGCCCGGGAGTGCCCTGGCTCGGCCGATGTCCAGGCCGGAGAGGCCAGCAGCTGCAGTCTTGATGCATCTGCAGGCGGTGCGGCGGTCGGTCACCGTGCGAGCCGCCGCCAGCAACGACCGCACCCCGCTGCAGCACTGCGGGGCCACGGCGCCGCCGGAGCGCAGGTACTGGATGCATGGGTTCAGATCCCCGTACACCTGAGGGCACGTTATTGCCTTCGTTCCACGCGGCGAGGCCAAAAGGACCATCGCCAGTACAAGGCTCACAGCTGACCATCCCCTAATAGCACCCATTAGCATGCCCTGGAATTAAAGCACCGGCGTCGCCTCTATTCTCTAATTATTCTAGGCTAGCTAGCGCGGTTAATTTGTGAGTCTTAAGATGGGTATCGGGGGGTTTATATAGGGAGAAAGGGGAGTTCGGATACTCCGCGGTGCAACTTTTGTACGAACGAGTACAATATTATTATGGATAGATATCGTCCACCTGGGAGATAAATGACTCATATATTTATTATTGAAATACGACGAGACACTATCAGTGCAATACATATACAATGCATCGCGGTGGCAAAATAGAGCCATTCATCTCCGAGATACATATATAGACCGTCTCACAGTAACTTAGGCTTCGTCCAAATGGAATCTTAGCAGGTAGGAATGCGCCGCATTAGGAGTAACACACAGAGTTAACATCTGGACATGATGATCATTTTAAAATCCGTTTGGTTCAGATATGTTAGATTTTGAGAATTATTTATCTAAAAAATAATTATAAAAAAATGATATTTATTATAATTATTTGATAAAAAAATTATTTCAAAAAATAATACCGAAAAAAATTATTATATTTGATTGAAAATAAATTTATATAAAAATATGATCAAATTTAAAAATATTTTTTAATATAAAATAATTTTTTAATATGAAAATAGTATTATCATTTCTAATTAATTTTTATATAATGATTATAATCACATAATTTTTTACATAATATTATTTTTATTTTATTTTTTTAAATTTTATATTAAATATTAAAAAATAATAATAAATAAATTTAATAATTATATATGTAATTTTATTGAAGATATTTTTATGAAGTATAAATTAACATCATTAAAAAATTTATTAAATATTATTATTTATTTTAATTTTTTAAAAAATAAATATAATTTTTTATATTAAATATAATTATTTAATTTTAAATTTATTTTTTTATACTAAATTATTCCCGACCAAACGGGTCAAATCGTGTGCAGGCTATCAAATCCGAAACTATTCCTGCCGACTGCTGAGAGGGCCCACGGACACCTTCTCAGTCACGGGGATCGCCTCAAACCGAGGGTGACAAGATGGCAGCCTTGCCCGTCGCGTGCGCAAGGACTGTCAAGTTGAAAAAAATAATAAAAAAATAAAAAAAAGAAAAACCTTTGGGCGAACTATATATAAATATATATATCAGGCTGACTAATTATTGACATATATTATTATCGACCAATCGTTGAGACGAGCGCAGGAAAAACGAACGCATCTTGGTGGTTTGTTGATTGGATCTCTGTTCATCCAATAATTTCTCCATGGGAAGATTAGAGGTGGAAAATTTGTTGTCGGTCCCAGAGTTCGCTTGGTCTCATGCTTTCAACTATTTCCACCTTGTTTCCTGCCGTGATGGAAGCGGGCCGGCCGTGGCCACAATTTTTTTATTGGCCTGATGATGGAAATAGGAGTATGGAGACATATGAACGAACTCTAGGTCAGATTATTTTATAATCGAGCCTAGAACTAGCTTATTTAAATTTTGAACTAATAAAGTGGAGCTGTGAGGAACGGCTCATTTAAAAACTAATTTTTTCAATTATATTTTTAATCTTTTAACTGAAATATATTCTAGTCCTTATGAATCATATTAAAATTAATAAATTAATAAAAATTAGATATTTTATATTTATATGTTGACCTAAATCGAGCTAAGCACAAACGAGTTAAAAGTGTGGCGCTACTTCAGCTTGTTTGCTAACTAACCGAGCCAAACTCAAATGAAATTTAAACATAAGCTGGCTCTCAGCAGTTTGCTCCTTTGCCAACCCTAGAAACAACAGGGAAATTAGAGTGGTCTCAAGGGTCATGCTTCCATATTGTGGTATGAACAGGAGTTACTTATTTGGTCTGAACGGATCCAAGGGGCTAGGGAAGTTCCCTGTTCTTAGTTAATGCTTGTTCTGACCCAAAGACTAGGGTCGAGTCTAGGAAATTGGCAGGCTTTTGCCCACCTTATTGACGCCCCTGGGAAGATTGGCACATCGACAAACAAGCCCGAACAAATTTGGGCAGGGACCGCACTAATAAGTCTAAATGCAAACTTATTGATTAAAATTATGGTTGGTTTAGTGATTCGTTGTGCCAACTTGTGCGTGTTTTGTTGATCAAATTTACCCCCAAAGCCCAGGTGATGCCAAACTGAGCTTTGGATGGAATTTTAATAGAAAATGACCATGGACCTAATGAGAGGAAAAAGTATACCGTACACCACATGCACCACGCAAGCAGTGCACCACATTAATCCTATTTCCACATGTTGCGAGGCTGAGAGCAGGCAGAATTTTTCTGAAATTTTTTTCACCGGAGAGCAAGACTTTTTCAGCATGGGATTGGTGTAGTGCACTGCTAACGTGGTGCACATGGTGTAGAATATAATAGCACTAATTTAAGCCTGTCCAGTCCCCAAGTACCCAAATCTAATTAAGCTTAGGCCTAGTACCCCTAGGTTGAGTCAGGTCTGGCATGGGCAGAGCTTGGGCCTAATGTTTAAACCCCTGGTTTTCTTTTTTTTTTTTTTTCTTTTTTCTCCTATTTGTTTTTCTTCTTCCTTCAGTTCGGGAAAAAAAATCCCATTAGCTTTACGTGCATTAAAACAATGAAGTGGTTCACCAACACATCTATCTGGCGAAACTGTGAACCCATTAGGCCATTGACCAAAATCCAGTGTCAGACTGCCATGGGCGTTTAGACCCTCAACTGTTCCAATATGCATCCATCTTGTCTGACCGTTTATTAGGTGCTTGGTTTTAAAGCTCAAGTGATCCGGAATTGGACAACATTCTTGTGGTAGATTGGAATACGGAACAAGTGAGACATGGCAAATGGATGCAGAAACATCCACTTAAACATTGCTCCCAAAGTCCAAAGAAGCAGCTCAACAAAGCCCTACAGTATTTCCATTTGAAAAATCTTTGGAGCATGCATGTCATGGACAAGAATAACCTAACCATACCACACAATTCCATGAACGTTCAAGGGAGACGAAATGACGTGAAATAAATGCCTCCTACGGATCATGCTTTGGGGCGTCCCTTATTGCACAGGCTGTGCCTTTACTAGGTTGGCAATTCGATGGTTTCCAAATATCCTCACCCCTATAGTTGTATCAACTCGTGCTACAAACAGGGGAAACTTTGGTGCATCTCCACACCCAGTTTGCATGGTGGTCCAACGAAGCACCGTTTTTTGAGGTTGGCAAACAATAAAACACCAAAAAACCTTGTGTTTTGCCCCTTCTTCTAGGCACAATCCAGCAAGAGCTGAATGTAAGCTTCAACTCAAAATTAAATTCAAAGTCCGCGGCTTCTATCATCAAGCTCGAATTGTTCCCTCTATAAAATATGATAGTATTTAAATAATAAATATAGAAAATTAGTTTATGCATTAATAAGAATTAACATAATATTATTTATTGATAGCTTTTTATTTGTCTTTATTTGGAGTTTAATTGAGCCAAACAAATGCAAACTCAGCAAAGCTTGGATTGTTACTTAACGAACAAGCCCTGACAGCCACATTTCGATCTCAACAAAACCCACCCTACAATGGCTCAGATGTTTAACAACTTAATTTTTCAATCTTTTGAATATAAAACCTATGGCAGTTTAATGCAAGAAAACAATACCACTTGAATAGAAAGCAAGTATGATATCTTTCGGAAGATGATTTTTATCGTTAACCATTCCGACGACTAACTATGAAGACCTAATGATGGCTGCCCTCAAATCCTGCAAGATTTTTGTATATCTTAACTTTTTGAATTGCTCTCGCACTGAATTGATGTAACCATTCATTTTATATTAAAAAAATAAAATAAATAAATAAAAAGCCAGCATGTAAAATTATTTTTTTATAAATAAAAATTTCATCCTCTCTAAAAACATACACTTTCAACCATTCTTGATAGATGCGATCACCACAAAAAAAAAATAAAAACCACATAGCTTAAATACATAAGTTACTTTGATAACATTACATGGTTTCCTAATATACAATTCTTGAACGCTATTGATGCATGTTTGGCTATGTAAATGACCAAATCAACATATATACAAGAATTTATTTACATCATACAAATCACCATACTGTACCAGCCATTTCAATGTTGCCTCTCACACATGCTCCTCCATAGATAAACAGAACTATTAGTAATCGAAGTGATTGCCAAATGTCTCCTCTCAAGTTGCTCTGCAATTGAAATAAGCAGTAATTGCCTTGAACTTTCCATTTAAAAAGTTCTTCTCAACCTACAATAAAAATCCTCACAATAAGATTCGAGCTTCAAGCAGACAGCAAACCATGAACTGGTCTATTTAATAGGCAGAATAATTAAAAGCAAGAATAGAATAGAGTAAAGAAATAGTCAAAAAGATCTACGAAATACTAGCCAATCCCCACACATCATTAGACAACAAGCACTCTCTGCATTTCTAACCCAGACAAATGCTGACACAATGCAAAGCATCCTGCATTTTTTTTGGATTCGTTGTACAGTTAGTTTGGCAAAGGTCAAGTATTGAGATAAGAGGAAAACAGTTTGGAACACACACCCCCTGCCCCCTCCCCCTCCCAAAAAAACCATAAAATAAAATAAAATAAAATAAAGTAATTTAAAAAAAAAAAAAAAAAAGTTCAGATTATCAGTGGCACATGTGCCACAACTCCAAAATGGTCTGTGGCCATCAAAGCAAGTTTCCTTGGGCCCGACCAAATATTTGCTCCGACTCTGCTAATGGAGAGCTCCCACCTCTTCAGCCCAGGCTAAGTCGATTTCCATGAGCAACCATGACGGTGACAAACCTGCCAACAAGACCTACCTAAATTTCGGCACGTGTGGGGCCTGACCAAATATTTGCTCCAACTCTGTGCTAATGAAGAGCCCCCACCTCTTTTCCAGCCCACGCTAAGTCGATTTCCATGAGCAACCGTGACAGACCAAGCTGGCAGCAAAGACCTACCTAAATGACCAAGCTGAAGGCGTGGCGGCTGATCTATCCCCTCAACCATGATCCCTCCCTAATCTGGTCTAACTTAGAGTTCAAATTCAAAATGTACAAATCCTATGGCACCTCAATCACCTCAAATTAGTTTTGCAGATTCCATTTAAGTTTCAATTCCATTGGTACAAACTATGGGTTTAGTTACCTACCTAGAAACTCAACAATCAAATAGAACTACCACAGATTCTGGACAACTACAACTTCCTTCTCATACAGCACAATGGTCTCCATGAAATTCTTCTGGAGTTTTTTGACATCATGATAACCTTTTACCATTTCCCATATGCTCTTCCAACTGTCCTTAGTCACCTTCGACCAAGAAGCTTAGCTGCCAAGGCTTAGGCCACCTCTACGAATAATTGTCCAACCACTCCCGCTAGAGAACCATCTTCGACCACACTCTAAATGCTAGACTTGCTCTCGGTCTCATATTAATTATATTTTCTCTCTCATTCATGCTAAATAAATCATACGATTGTCACTTTCTAACCTCTTCCATGTTCCTTGAAAGTGATCAAGGTACTCAACCCCAAATGGATGTTTTCATCCATCATAACTTTGCCCAACATCAGCAACACCAAATCAACCCCATCCCCTGCCCCTGCCTCAACCAAGTCAGCTTATTTCCTCCCATTCTGTCACCTAGCTAAACCCCTCCGCCACCATCACCACCATCAAAACTACATTAGCTCCACTTCACTTCTACCACCACCACCACCCCTATCATCATCAAACGCAAAAGGCAAGGGAATACTAAAACAAAGTCCACAAGATAATAAAGGCATAAGGCTTCATTCCATCTCACCCCACCCCCCCCCCCCCCCAAACCAAAAGGAAAAAAAAAAAAAAAGGTAAAAAGCCTCCTTTGGCAAGCACTGGATCAAGGTTTGGTGGGATCAAGGAGAGTTTATGCGGATGGCCACAACAACCAATTAAAGTTGTGGAACAATGTCAGAATAAAGGGATTACACAGATTTCAAACTCCGGAGGGCAAGGTTCAATATAAAAAGGTGGTTCCATCTCATGCATCGTTGAAGTCCTTCAGAGACCTGTGTAATAGGGGAAGGGAGCCAAAATATGTTCCTTTGATTAGGAGAACAAAAGGCTATAACCTGATAAGCTCCAATATATAAGCGCACACAACAAACAAATGGTGTCCATGAGATGTTAACACCTTTGTTGCAGGGTTTTTCTCAAGCATAAATAATTTTTTTAATCAAATAATATAATAAATAATGGGATAAGCAGCATGCTCGGAATGACTTTAAATGCAGATAATGTTATTGGCCATTTTAGTACCATATAACATGAAACATTTACTATACTATAAGATACATATGAGTTCATAACATTTTAATAATCAAAGAAACAATCTCTCTTTGATTTAGTTAACACGAGCAGATGCACATAAAGATGTGAACAAACAAATGCTGTTCATGAGATGTTAACACCTTTGTTGTAGGCTCTTTCTCAAGCACAAATAACTTCTTTTAAAATCAAATAATATAACTAATAGTGGGATAAGCAGCATGCTCGGAATGACTTTACATGCAGATGACGTCATTGGCCATTTTAGTACCATATAACATGAAACATTTACCATACCATAAGAGACATACCAGTTCATAACATTTTAAAAATCAAAGAAACAATCTCTCTTTGATTTAGTTAACACGAGCAGATGCACATAAAGATGTGAAAGCATTTCACTGTCAAATATCATGGTCAAAGCAGGAATTTGTTAAGGTCTAAGAGGCAATATACCCTATGTTACCAATTCTCAATATTTAAATTGTCCTACCGATATTATGTAATAGTTGTTACGCCTCCAAAAAAAAAAAATCAATATCGGCACCTTGAAAGGGTTGATACAACACCCAGTAAGCCTTTTCTTAAATATTTTTAATTAAAATAGGGAATAGGACAAGCACAACATGCCCACTGCACTTGAGCCGTTGCATAAAACATACAACATGGTAGCAACATATACTCCAAATGGAGGCTAGGAACTTAGGAACTGTTGGTGTTTAACGTGCTAAAATATACATTATCTGAATTTGTAACTCATCTGTTATAATTCAAACAAAAAAAGTTACACCAAATGAAAATATCTGCAATTCCTCCACAATCATACAGATAAAAGAACAAAGAAAATCATACTGCAAATTTGCAACAGAATGTACCTCAAGTTCCCATGGAGGATTTAATGATAAAGACAACTCTGCCAGTTGGTTTATGTCAACATTCCGAGGTAGGAACAACACTACTTTGGAAGCAACGGTCTTGGCAATTTTGAAGAGATGGTAGCTGAAATTTTTTTTTAATTGAAAAAAAAAAAAAAAGAAAAAAGAGAGAGAGAGAGAGAGAGAGCATCTAAATCAACAGCTATCCAACATCCCAAATCTATAAAATCAAGTAAGAACAGAAGACAAACCCATCATGAGGCTTAAGCATGGATCTGATATCATAGGTTACAACTTTAGCATAGTCCGGTCCTCCCCAAGGAGGTGACAAAAACACAGTGTCTCCCTGCATCAAAATAACCGGATAATATGTTCATGTCAAATGATAAACAAATTCCAGAAACAGGAGATATGGTCAACATGCGGTATAATATTGTTAAATATCATTACTCTAGTTAACACTTGATCTAGGTAACAAAATGATTTCATATGTTTAAAATAACTAATGTGCTAGATGCCAATTGATTTTCCAAACGTCACAAGAAATTGCATTTGAACTTTGACAAGTTCTTAATTAGCATTTTTCATAATCCTTCATGTAGTAATGTCATAATCTTATATATCATTCATGTCTATATGTTGACATATTACTTAAGATCCAGCTCTCTCCTTATTTTTCCTTTTTTTTTTCCAACATTAACCCTTAACCTAATCCATCAGATGTTTTCCCTTACTTTGTCCATGTCAACATATAATGTGGAATACCTCAGCTTTTTTGAAACACGTCTGAATAGAACCATGCTTACAGACTTGATGCGGTGATGGCTACATTAGCAGACCATCAAAAAGTTCCCAAAGAGGCTCATTGGAAAATTTGTCTTTGTGGTTCAAAATTTTACAACAAAGTCCAATTCCTACAAAATACAAGAAATTCGCACATCCAAACAGGCCTTCAAATGAGATAGGAAAACCTCAGAGTGAAGAAAAGTGCAGAAAATTAAAACCAAAGTAGTTCAGGAAAGGAAAAAACAGAAAATACACTTTGACCTGGGGTTTGAAAGCACCAAAATTCCAACATGGCCTCAAACCAATATGATAATCTTTTTTAAAGGTGAAAGTATACCCAAAATCCATTAAAATAATCAATACATTCTAATTACATAAATAAATGGCCCCACTCCTATAGACTTCAATCCAATTCTTAAACTCATGTACAAGCAAGAAGACATTTTCAAAACAAAGGGCAGCAAAACTTCCAACAACTTGTACAATTTGAATCCCTATGAAACCCTATAAGGAAAGCATCAAATCTACTTCAAAGCATAACCCTAAAGAATTAAAAATAATTTTAATCCAAATCATACTAAAGGCAGGATAGGAAGATAATAATTCTACTTAAAATTGTACTTCAAAACCCCTCCTGAATACAATCCCAAAATTCAACCAATTACTGAAAAAATTAAATTTTGTCCTAATCCAACCCAAATTTAAAAAATAAATAAATAAACAAATAAACAATCAGAATAGGGCTCCCCCGTTACAACCTTAACTCTTAACTGTAACAAACTATTATTTGGTCCCACTTCAGCTTCACACCATTGAAGAGACAAGCAAAACAAATGAATGTATATGCGCACATGGATATGCATGTATATACGTATAGATATACATACATACATATATATATATGCACACACACACAGTTTCAAAATGAGATTGGTACTTGCAAAGACTGCCTGACCTTGTTTAAGTGGTTTGAACTGTGAAATTGTAGAAAATCCATTCTTGAACAGCGTTTTCTCTTTTTTCAGTCTGTCTGACTGTCATATAATGATCAGTTTGGCATTTTGTTTCACAGTAACAAGGTACTATATTAACAAATATATGATTAATCATAAATTAGGCAAAACTTTTCCAATAATTATTAAAAGCAACGGCCTTAAAAAGATAACTTACAAGAACAGAAATTAAAACATAAATAAGAAAGCATGTAAAAGGAATCAGATGGCAACAATACCTTCAATCGGCAGGCCATCTGGAAAAAATCACCAACAACAAAATCTATCCGATCATTAACTCCATAAATTGATGCATTATGTTGTGCATATTCAATTTTTTGTGGATTAATGTCAACAGCAATAACATGGCTGCTCCTGAAATAGAACAAATTACTGAAGTTAAACATGAATTCAGAATTACATTTCTACATGACACATGCAGCTCCGAAATTAAAATAATGCCAGAACACTATCGAGAGAATTTTAACAAAATAATATCACTTGCAAAACCACAAGTAACTAGATTTATAACTGAGGCATAGTTTGAGAAATATTGCTCCAGTTTCAGAAATTTAACTCTTAAACCATAGTGAGTAAATTGATAATCTTTCTCCCAATTTATTGCATATAACCTTCCAAGAAAAAGATCAATGCTGATCACACGAATTTTAAGAATGGTAAAGAATGACAATGGTCTGCCAAAACCTCAAAGAGAAGATGCGGTTTTTCTGTGCTCTTTAATGAAACACTTTAAGAAGAGGCATTTTATTTATAATATTTTTCTTAGACACCTGATATTACCATAACAATTAGCTAAAATTGTGGTAAAAAAAAAAAAAACCTGCTTGTTCCATCAAACTGGGTTAGCCCAAAGATCATGACTGCAATAACACCATGTTTATAAGATTAAAAAACAAAATAGCTTACATACTTCATTGCAAACTGGATAGCATTTCCACCAACCCCAGTGAAACAATCGATGACAATGCCATTACCACAACGAGATGCATGATGTCTTGCAATAAGCTCTGGTGTGACAGAAAACCATCCTTCTTCATCCATCTTTATACCATCATCAAATCGGGAAAAAAGTAAGTACCTCTGCAACCAGTATTTAAGGAGGCCTTCCTTTACCGCTTGCAATGCGAACTCTAAAGAAGGGAAAGAGAAATAAAGGCATCATGGCCAAACCATCCAACATGAATGAAAAGTAGAATGGCAAATAGTTTCATAAAAAATTTGATGCCATGGGCACATGCTCTGCATATGGGGTACAAAAAGGATCTCATTTAAGTACAAAAGTTATTTCAAACATGCTTGAACATCCAAAGCTGCCTGCAGGCACATACAAGAAGTGACTATGAAGAATTTTCAGATATAAAAACATAGTTCACCATCTTGGAGAAAGGTGCCAATCTTAAATGACAATATTGCAACAGTTTAAGAAAAAAGATAAGTGAGAATTCCAAGAGCATTTCTCATATCGTTGCCTCACAAGGACTTGGAACTCTAAAAGCACAGGAGACTGTATTTTTTGGTAGTATTTCACTTGTTGCACTGCCAGATGACAATATCTTGATGCTAATATGGCTGATGAGACAAGTTACTTTTTGTACATATAAATGGTTGTCACAATCCAAGACCTCGCCTAAATGGCTAGCTGAAAGTATTACTTGGATTCCTTGGTCATGTATAAATACCCAAGATCTACTCGGTGCATGGCCAAAATGGGACTAAACACATGCCCTCGTGGGTCCTCGCATGCTCCCTCTATTCAAGCATTCATGTCCTCATCAAGCTAAGGGTACAAATTCAATCATAAACATCACAATCAGCCTTTGGTCCATTCATTTATCACAACCCAAAACTTTACCCAAAAAGACTAACCGAAATGTATTATTTAGATTTCTTAGTCTTGCATAAGTATCCAAGATCTCTCCGATGAATAACCGATATGGAGACTAAATACATGCCCACATGGATCCTCACATACTTCTTCCATTTAAGCCCTAACATCCCCGCCTAGCTAAGGGTCTAAATTCCTTCAAATCCAATCACAAACACCACGATCAACCCATGGTCAATCCAAATGGACTCATGCTACAATATCCCCCAGTCCACATAGATCATGGGCCAGGTCCACTCTCATACCATTTATAACAATTCAAGCCTTCGGCTAAAAGGCTAGCCGAAAAGTTTATTTGGATTCCTTGGCCCTATATAAGTACCCAAGTTCTACCAAATAGGACTAAATACATGCCTGCATAGGTCCTCACATACTCTTTCCATGTTAACTCCCAACATCCTTCCAATACCAACAGTCCAATCCATTCAAATCTAATCACAAGCACCACGATCAGTTCATGGTCAACACGAAAGGCCTCATGTTGCAATGTCCCCTAATCCACAGACTATGAGTTAGATCTCCTCTAATACCATTTGTGGCAACCTAGATCTCACCTAAAAAAATCGGTCAGAACGTATTATTTGGATTCCTTAATCCTATATAAGTACCCAAGATCGCTCCAGCAAATAACTGATATGGAGCTAAAAACATGCCTGCATGAATTCCTTAGTCCCACTTGGTAGAACTTGGATAATTTCCTATAAATATGTATGTTAAAATTGTAATTTATGGACACTTAAGTGTCAAGTGTTTAGAGGTGCCAAGTCTTGTTATATTAAAATATGCTAGTATGCACTAATATTTGAATTTATATAAATTACAATTTTACTTTCCTTTGTAGAGTTCCCTCTGAAATTTAAATATGCCAAGCAAAATGAGACCCAGGCTACCAAAGGAGGGTGGCGAAGCAACTCCTTCCATGCATGGCCAGTTTCTTCTAATTTAGCTTATATGAACTGGACTAAAGATTCTTACAACAATTCCAAAGATGATTCACCAAAAGATTGCCCCATATATAAAGCCACAAAGATGCCTTAATCTTCCTCTTTTTCCTATTGGCCAAGATAATGTGACATGTGCGAGTGGCAGATTAGTTGGAAAAGACATCCAGAGATGAAAGACTATGTCTACAATGAATGGTAGCAACATTTTGCTTGCCCAATGCTATGTTTAACTGTTAGTACTTTCTACTTGTTATTAATACGACATAGTAAAAAAAATATTTATAGAATTACATACCAATAGCTCCAGGGAAATAAATCACTTTATAAGCGAACTGGACTACTTATGATCTAATGTAATATAACAGAGAAATAAAAAGAAATATGAAGAATAGTGAGCCTTATAAATTCACTTGCAGTCCGCCCTCAATGAGGCCAGAATAACTTCACGCAAAGACCTCTTCTATTCAAATGGATGAAAGGAAGCAAGATTGTAGATTACATAGACAGAGAAGAAAGATACAACTACTATTATGCACTTCTATCTACAGTCACTAACCAGATAATGCTCTCCTATGTGACCGGAGTCTTCTTGCTCTCTTTTTCTTCCCAGTAGTTGTAATCTCATGACGACCATCCAGCTCTGAGGTCTGACTTTCTCCATTTTCATCCATATCAACTTTATTATTATGTATAGTGCTTAAACTACCACAAAATCATATCTGCATGAGGATTAAATAGTAGAGGAAGTAAACCAGAACAAAAAGAATGAAAAGGGCACATTCAAATTTATAAATTTCTACCTATTGTTTATTGGAACACTGAATGACATGGGCACATTATAACCTTCATGGCAAGTGGCATTCTTGTCTGGTTTGTCCCAGTGTTTTCTGGCATCCCATTTATCTGTTTTAAAGTACAAATATCAACAGTATGTTATTTCTCCAAACTTCAGTATAACCTAAAATCTGCTTTCCATAGACATTCTAGTCCAACTCCTGGAATTCATGTAGGACACCAATGCAATTTGGATAAATGTCCCACACTAGGATACTTACCATTTTTGCGCTGCAACTTTCAGAATTGGCAGACAATTGGACTTCTCCAACAATGAGTTCAACCTCTACAATTATTTTAAAAGTGAAACTCTCCTTGTGCAAAAGTGGTGAAAAGTATAGGTAGTCAAATAATTTTGCAAAATGTCCATTTTCTGAAATCTTAAAGCTAATTAAGGAGTTCAAATGAGAAATATATTCAAAGATCTTTGCAAAAATATTTTTAAATGCTTTTTTCATGCAATATTTAAATATATTGGTTAAAATTATATTTTTGCCACATATTCCCTAATCCCCTATTTTCCCTCTTGTCAAGTCAAACACTTGGAGCATGTCTAAATCCAATTCTCTGTGTCCATGAACATAAAACACTGGCTAAAATTAGTATAGTTAGAGAACAGCAATCCAAATTTAACAAAAGGCATAATACATAGGCTACAAACACATGGAAGAAGTTTAACAAAATGAAGGCTCCATGAGTTTATGATATAACCTGTTGCATGATCTTTCACATCTGATGAATTGAGCAGACCTAGACTGTCAGGATCCCTCCTGTCATAGGCATGTGTTTCTAGACTTTCATATCCACAATTTGCACCCTGTCGATCAGCTCCAGACCAAGTAAAGCCAGTAGCATGATAACCATTCATAGAGATTTCTAGTGATGACTGATCAATAAATTCCCCATCATTTCCTTGTAGTGAATTGGTTGTGCCTTGTAATCCACTGGAAACCTGATCTTGAGGGGCATCACAAAGAGTCCTAACACTGGCAAACTCTTCAGCTGCATCAGCAAACATTTCATTTAGATTAGATGTGGTGCAAGGAAATGCAAGTTGCTCCAATCCATCGGGAGGATACCACGAGGACTCCTGTGTTCGGACATTGTAGAAGTAATTCCTCATGTAGAAGGAATCCCAAATCACCCTCCAATTACCATATTCATAACATAATCTAGTATCAGAATAGTCTTGAAGCCCATGATCACTTTGATCAGTCAAAGCACAGGATAGAGATGTCTCTGCTGAGCTCACACAGGGTTGAAAAGTTTTGATGTCGACAGCATCACAATCTGCACTAAAAATATTGCATGATCCAGATGAAATTTCAGAGTATTTTTCCTCATCCTGTTTGTTAGACAATTCTCCCTCCTGATAATGTCCAGAGTTAGCAACCTCCAAAACATTTGCAGGAAATTTTTCCACATATAAACATTTTGGATGCTCCAGACTTTCAGCAGTCTTCTCTGAATCACTATCACTGGGTCTAGTCTCTCTGTCCACATGATTAGTCATTTCACCACAAACTCCATTTTCATCAATTCCATTAAGGACTGCAGAAGCTACACTTATATCTTCTCCTTCAGAGCAGCCATTCGTTCTGTTATGCTCGTCTGCAACATCATTATTAGAGGCTTCGCATTGGCCTTCTGTGGTAGTGCAAAAAACAGGTATGCTTGAACCATCATGGATAACTCTTGACGACACGTAGTCCCATTCACCAACTTTGGTAACTTCAGGAAGTCTGTTCTTTATTTGTTTATCCGTAAACCTAGATTTCACCCGCATTCCCTTTCCTTTCCTACTTGAACTCACATTCCTCATCTGTAGTTGATCAAAAGGATACCCAGCAACATTAACAATATATTGACAATGCATATCAAGAGGCAATACATTTGCTTTTAAATCCGATGGTCATGCTAGAATAAGAGAGGCAAAGAAGTTATATATCTTTAGCATCACTTACCTCCTTAGTTGTGCTAAAGGAAACAGGAAGCCCCAGAGCTTCCATCTGAAGAGATAATTCTAAATCTTCCACTGAACAATAATCTGTAAAAAGCTCATAAAGATGATAGAGTTTCTTAATAGTAAAGTCTCGAAATAAGAGGACTGAGGAATATGAATTCATATAGTAACGAGGTTGACAAATTAAATTTAGGCAATTTGATCAGTATTGGGCAGAAGCAATCAGGAATTCTTTTTGATAAACAGGAATGTGAGAAAGCTACTATGGTATCACAAAAAAAGGTATGTAGGGTATCCTTCAGGCAATTAACAGCAGTTTTCATCTTTTATAAAACATATGCAAGGTCAATGTGGACAAAAGAAGAAATTTTTTATGAGAATGGAAGGTGGATAAAAAACAGTAGAGGAAATGCCCATATCCAAGAATGACTTCCTATCATGAACTAGCATTAGGATTGATGTTGGCTTCTCTAATCTTTTACAACAAGTCAAATTAAGGGCACTATCAAAGAGTTAAAGTAGCAATTCTCAATTCTTTTTACAAAGCAATAATTCCATGTCCATCAAATGACAAGATATAGACAAACTAATTTTCCATGCAAAATATCAGAAAAAGTTGCAAGTATGCATTAGCCATCAGTTAGTGTAGTTAATTAAGTAAAAGAACAAGAACTTAAAGATCGAGAAGCTCACCATCTGTCATTTTTATGATGCTTGAGTGGGCATTACTAGTGGTACAAGAACCCTGAAACAGTTTTAACAGAGCCATTGGTAGTGGAAAATTCAAAAGTCTTATAATAAACAAAAAATGAAGCATAATAAGGAGTGAAAATTACATTTTAAATCAGTAACAGACGTAAAATGGGTATCTTCAGGTTGCCACACATATAGTGGTTTTAACATGTCTTATTCCTTGATGGAATTAGTGCTTCAACGAACACAAAATTAACAACAATTACATCCTCCGATCTCCACAAGAGCACATCAAACCAAAATTGATTAAAAACAAGCACAAGCAAGTAGATTTTTTTCTTTATATATATATATATATATATATATATATATATATATATATATATATATATATATTTATTTTTTTTTTTTTTTTTTTGAGAGAGAGAGAGAGAGAGAGACCAAAGAACTTACAGCAGGTTCTTCTACCAATGCATCATCGTGTCTAGATACCTCGGAATTGTTAAATTTATTATCATCCCTGTTCAAGAAAATCCAAAAGAAAAGATAATGGAAATAGACTATTTTAATTAATTTAAAATCAAAGATGAAACTTATAAACCAATGAAAAGTATAATAGATATCATGGAAGACACTGATGATGTCTATTCACGAAATTTGAGGAGATGATTATACCGACCATGGATTGACCACTCACCAGATATGGACTTCAGTGAGCTTGAAGAGAGGTCCCAGGGCTCTGATAGCTGGTGATTCTGAATCAGATGCAGCGCCAACAGCCATGACAACTATTTGCCTTGTTGATATGATTCTACTTTCCAAGAAGTAGACTCAAATGTTAACTTAAATTATCATAAAGATACACAATTTTCAATTATCATTGACACTATTTATGACATTTTCACGTCTTTATATGGTTGAAGACATCAATTTATAATCCACATAAAACAACCAAAGCAATATAGTATATATTAAAAAAGCAAATGAGAAAACTTCTGACGCTTTAGCTTGGTAGCAACTAATAATGTCGTAATAAAGCATTTAAATCAGATAATCCTAATCTAAATTCAAGAACCGCCACAATGACCTCTGGTTATATAATTTTCGACAAAGGAACGCGACCGCATTACCAGAGAGAGAGAGAGAGAGTGAGTGAACTTTGACCAGCTTAAGACGAAGCAGAATGTCGAAAACAAAGGACTTCTTCCCCATCCCCCGAACCCACCACTTTTTTGATTCCCTTCAAGAACCTAACTTTACGAACCAAAGCTTCCTCGAGTCTCTTCAACTTCCCCCCAAATCAAACAAAAGAAACTCCGAATTAATTCAAATAGATTAATATGTTTTTATTCCCCGTAAAAGATTCGAACTTTCCAGAAGAATTATAGACCCGATTATTGACCCATAATATCATCATCGCCATCTTCCACGAAACCAAAGCCGAGCAATAAACATTCGTGAGAAAAATCGAGCTTTTAGAAGCCAAAAGAAAAAACCTTACACGGAAGAAGAGAGAGGAGTACTTGTTCCACGGGGTCGCGCCTCCTTTCCGGCCCAGCGGGGGGCGAACACGAGAGAGAGAGAGAGAGAGAGGGTGGGGCGTGTGGTGGCGACACGGTGAATAGGATTATAGGGGAGGTGAAGAGATGGAGAGAGGACGGAGGAGAGGATGAGGAGGGGGAGGGGATGGAATGCGAGAATAGACGAACTCGGTAAGCAGAAAACCCTAGCTTCTGGGGGTTTAGGATTTTAGGACAGTACTGTCAGCGTTTGCAACGACTGATACACCTGAGAAGAAAATAAAATAAACACTTATTATTTATTTTACGAGTTTACAACCCATGCGATGGACGGAATATTTTTTTAATATTTTATTTTATTTTAAAAATAATTAATATAATTATATAATTATATTTTATGTATAATGTGTGTTATAAATTATTGCATAAATTTTATAAAGATCCGACGAATCTGATTTAAAAAATTATTTTTTTAAATTCATCACCGACAATATTATCTATCCGTTGTCGTTGACGCTAATGATGCTAACAATTTCGATCTTGAGATGGAAGAAAAATAATAATATCATATTTTTAAATTAATTAATAATATATTTATATTTTTAAAATTTTTACATATAAAGGTCATCAAAATATCTGAGCGATTGTCTAAACTTCTCTATTGAGCCGCTCCAAATCTTTTAACTCATTTAATTGAGATTTTTGAATGGAAAAAATAGAAGAAGCACCAAACACCTCCTCCAATGATATAATCCAAACCTCCTCTTCTCCGAAGATCAATCTTCCAAACCCAAACCAAAATAAAGGTTATCTTGTGAAGTGCATTGAAAATGGAAGATGACAAATGAAAAAAATATATATATATAATAGGCTGTTTTATGTAGCTAAGTTGTTTTATGTAGCTAAGCTGCAGCTTGACTTGATGCTATCATCTGATTAAATTTGTTCGACATCTCTCTATCAAAGTCATAATAACTCCGTTCTATATCATATCCTCAACTTTTCCCTGCTCAAATATACCATACTTTAATTTCCTTCACTATCTTAACAGCGGTTTGACTTCATTATTCTCGCCCACTAATTGCGCATTCCGTCAAAAATCTGGTATTCATTCCACCAGCTTTTGATCAAACCAGCCCAAGTAGCTTCCTTTGCTTGTTTGACACTATAGTGTTCATCTTAACATCCCAACCCACCTTTGGTGTGAAGAAAAATAGAACCCCCCTCTCGTCTCTCTCTCAACAGTGTTCACCATCCTCCGCTCCCATCCCCACAATGCCTCCTCCTCCTCCTCTGTCTCCTCTCCATCACCGTCACTGACGCTGCCACCCCACTCCTTCTCATCGCTATCATCATCGGTGTGGAAACACGCTATGAACCACGTTTTGGACATGGCAATCTCATCAGCGTTGCAGCTCGATGATCGCTCAATCAGCACCATAGCCGAGACGGCTTCAGCTCCGATGGGATCCAGGGGATCGGGGGGCTTGGGATGAGGAGGAAGGGCGGCGCGGATGCGCCAGAGGCCAAGTGCGACGGCAAAGATGATGAACCCTATTCCACAGTCTCATAGGTCTCCACCGTTCCTTACCATCCTTCACTCTCATCCCCACGGCACCTCCTCCTCCTCCTCCTCTGTCTCCTCTCTATCATCGTCACTGACGTCGTCATTTTGCTCTTTCTCGTCGCTGTCGTCGTCGGTGTGGAAGCACACAATGAACCGTGCTTTGGGCATGACAGTCCCGTCAGTGTTGTTGCCTATTGGCACTGCAGCCGACCCCAGGTTTTTGTGAATGAGGTAGAAGTGTGCTGGCACCCCGGGACGTCGTGCAAGACGACACGCTTCGAAGCTCCCTTATTTTTTTGAACATGTGACATGCAAACGGATTAAAAATATGGCGGTGGCACCGTTGCGTTGCCTCCATTCTTATATATAGATTCCAAAGCACGCATAGTTGTGATTGCAAGTAGATTGTGTGTTAGGGGGAATGGAGTGATAGCATTTTTTTCATCATAACTAGTCAAAAACCCACATTTTGCACGGAGCTGATTGTACAAACATAATTTTTCTTTTAAATCTTATCAAATTAAAAAAATATTATATATAATAATAAAATAATATTTATTTAAATTTTTAAAAATACTTCGTATTCTCAACTATCTGTATAAATAGATTTCAACGATAAAAATATAATAATATCATACATTAATAACATAATTTAATATGAAGAAGTATTAGATTTTAATTATCATAATATAATAATATCATATATTAATAACATTTTAATATGAAGAGGTGTTCTTTTCAGACGATACAACAAAATTCATTTGAAAAACTGAGTTGGCAACACTTCAATACTTTTTCACAGAGTATTATTATTATTATTATTATTATTATTATTATTATATATATATATATAATTTGATATATATATATATATTTATATTTTTTTAATTTATGATTATGTATTCATATTATATTTTTTTAAGAAAAAAAAATTCTCACGGAGGATCTCTTCTTGTCCCCAATCAGATACCAAATCCTACGAGATCACTTGCATTCGTGGAATCTCTTTATCTATATCACAACTTATCTTTTTTTTTAGCAAATTTATCATTTTGACTGAAATAAAACTCCGAGATGCCCGTAGAGTGCAGAGAAAAAGTTTATAACATTTGTAATCATTGACTTTAAATTCCACAACCAACTCGCTTATCATATTTGGCAAAAGTTGTACAACCCTCCTTGCTACCTAGCATAATTATTGTTCTTATACAATTTGTAGAAACTGCGTAGCGTTATTCAATCCCGCTCTCCAACTACTGCGGTATAAGTAACTGGGCTTGGTATTGATCGAGCCTAATTTGATAGTTCCAAACTTCAACTTTGAAATCATGTGAGATTTATTTACTTTTTCGAGATCAATCTAACCTTAATTTCAAAATGAGATGAATTTGATTCTAATTTTTTTCGTTTGATAATTCTAAAATGAAGCTAAAATCAATTTAGCTTGGATCAAGCTACAAATTTAGCTTGATTTCAACCTCGGTTCACCCCAGTGTTAGTATTTTTCTAACATTTCATTATCTATGCAATATATATTCAATCCTTATCAGGCCGATCATTATTAACTTGGACCGATCTGTGGCTTGGCTTGGAATTAATTCTAAGCTTGCTTTGCTAGTTCAAAGCTTACCTCCACTATCTCTCTCCCATTTTAATCTCAATCTTCAATGCCTAAGTTTACATGTAACCCAAAAAATCTAATCGTCCTTCAATTTTTATTTCAAAAATTGATATTAAGGCATGTTTGAGAGAAGACAAAAAAGAGCAAGTGATGGAATCCTATATGGTTAAGAGTCAGATTTGGGACCCCAATTTGTTCAGAAGTTGAATTAAGAAGAGACATAGCCCAATTTGTTTAGAAGTTGAATTAAGAAGGGACAGAGTGTGCGTGCTGTAGTTAAAATTTTTTCTTATAACCATGTCTCACAATTTCATTTCATTTTAAACTTCATTTCTTATAAATGCACATTGCTTACACATGCCCAATGCTGATACAATTTTTTATTTCTCTTGAAATAATATATCTAAATAAACTTACATTTTTTTACTTCCAAATGCACATGTGCCTCCAAGTTTGACAAATATACTTCTATGTTATTATGATATTGTATCTGTCAATTTCCTAATGAGAAAAAAAAAAAACATCCAAAAGAAAAAAAAGGATCATTTTCTTTCCTTCTTATATTAGGATCATTTTTCTTTTATGCAAAAATATGTAACTTCAGAAAGTTTTGAACACTTCGAACTCTTACCTATGTAGATACACTATAATTATTAGTGGATAAACTTTTATATCGTATGTTAAATTATAGTTGAATACATGTAAATTTTGTTAACATGCCATAAGTTTTAGATTTTTTTTGGATATTGGAAGTGTTTCCACGTGACCATATGCAAAAATAATTCATTTTTTTAAGATTAAATCATTTTAAAAGCAGATATCCAGGTAACAAAAAATAGACTGATCATGCATTACATATTAATGCACATGGAATTTCTCGTTATTTAATAGGCAAACATAAGGTCAAGAACAGACTAAATTTACTGACAAACAACTCATCTTTAGCTTGATTTTAGGGTCAATTCAACTTAATGCGAATTCCTGTGCCATTTTCCCTTTTTCTCTGTCTTCCACCTTGTTATCTAAATCTATCTCAAGTTTCAAGTTACCAAAACTTTATGAAAATCTTCAAAAAGATGTTTACAAAATAAAGGCCGGCAAGTTTAGATTCTTGTGAACAATATGGTGCAAAACTAGCATAGCTGCATGCGTTAGGAAATCATGGAACCAGTTGGTCCTGGCAATTACTTGGTCGATATGGATGGAACATAAGGCAACGATTTCCGCACACTTGAAATAGGTGATTTGGCACGAGAATTGATGTGTGCCACCTAAACGTGAGATATATGTGTTGTTAGAGAGAAGTCTAGTACTTTTCTTTGGGATTAAATATTTTTTTTTTCCTTTTCTTGGTCACAATTGGGTTAGCTTTGCTTGCTCTGATAGATTTCATTTCATTTCATTTCCACCAGTCGTCCTGCTTCCATTCGTCGCCGCTATGAAATGGACGGTCTTGCCCCTCCCTCTTTATTAAGAAATAAATCAACAAATAGGGACTGTTTTGTATAGTTACAACCAGAGACTTCTTTAGCCACAAGTTTTGGAGATTTGTTTTGTATGGTCTATTGGTTTCTTATACGCGATGAACCGATGCGACATGATCCATTTCCACTTAAAACCGGCCCGGGCTTTGGTTGTCTTTATTTATTTTTGGACCCACAGCATTAACATCATTAATTTTAATCACAGGGACCTCCCTATTTAATATGAAATTAATACCCTACCAGACATGCAAACTTGACCAGGTTTAATTAGATTCCATTCCAAATTTACTTATAATGACACATTCGGGATATGTTTAGGCTTAAATTTTATGCACAAATTCAAACATGAATCTTTTTTGGGGGCTAGCAATCTCAATTTCTCTCTCTGGATTGCCATGTTATATTAATTCTAGCCAAGATTTTCAGACAAACTTTTGGAATTATCTTAATCGAGATAGAAACTCTCTAGTCTCAAGAAAGAGAGTAGCCCAACACATTCTGAGATGTCAATTCTAGAAATTAATAAAATAAAAATTTAAAAATTAATGACTATTTATATTAAATTCTTTCATAGATTTTCATAAATAAATAATAATCCAAAATGATAGATTATCAATAAGGAGACTTCAAATAATATTTTGATATTTTTACCTTGCCATGCGGACACTCTCCCACACATGTAGATATCCTACTAACAAGAAAACCTTAGATCTAAAACACCCAAAAAAAAAAAAAAAAGAGACATTTTGAAAGCCAAAATATATATTATTACTTTTAGGGCTCATACAACCTCACCTATCATTTAGATCTACGGTACGAGTTGCATCTCTTGCGGAAAAAAAAAATGATTGATGTTTTGAGGGATAATTTTTTTTTAGATCATATTTTGCATAGTTTTCAAAATACAATCTTTATGCCATGATCTATATTGACCGATGGAAAAAAGAAATTGAAAGATTTTAAAAGCTGTGCAAAATATAACCCGATGTCGCTAAGGAAAAAAAAAAATCAAACCATTCTTTTTCTCGAAACATACCACCCATACCCTTAGATCTGACCCCTTATCACTTCACACACAACTCAACAAAACAAGAGAGCAAATAATTAGTGGTACCGGAAGACAAGCAACTCATATAAATATTCATCGAAGATAACCGTGATACAAGACACAATAATCCCACAGCTATGGTTGCCGACATGCGACATGTTACAACGGTACACGAAAAGAAAAGCATAAGATGATGGCGGACCACTCCAACACCATAAAGATTGGTGTACAACAGCTTCCACCTTATTCTCACTCGCCACCAGAGTGCAGTACACAGTAGCTACTATGGAGCAAGCCCTCTCACGAAGAGCTTAGCTCACCCTGCATACGAATAACCAAGAGAAAAACAGGTTAATTTGTCATTAATCTCCCATCAAACCCATAGACTTACAATAAAATATAAGATTAAAGAACGCAAGAATGCTAAATAGAAGTATAAAAAAAAAAACAGAAAACTCCAACATATTAAAGGAAAAACTAAAGCGGTCTACCAGAATTAATTATAATGCTCACCAACCCAACTTTCTAAGCATGAGTTAATAGTTGCACTGCTCTTCAAACCCTTAGATGAGTCAGTTCTAGCTCGGTCATATAATGTTGCTCTTAACTTAGAATCATGGCCGAATCTGAGTTCTTTCTTTCAAGTCCTATAAATCTTTTTTTTTTTTGTTTTCTGATATCCTTATGGATAACTTAAAGAGCTAGTCCAAAATAAATATAGTTCAGTGGGAACGCCTCCAGGGTTCAAAAATACCCATGTCCAGTACCTAGAGCAGTCGGTGGAGGGGCTGATGGCGTAGGGAACGCGGACACCGCACTTGCCGGGGATACCGGAGATGAGGCCGGGCTTGAGGCCGGACAAACCAGCGGCGGTGTTCTTGAGGCAGGTGCATGCCGTCCGGCGGTCAGCGGTGGTCCTCGCCGCCGCGACGAGTCCCTTCACTCCACTGCAGCACCCGGCGGGGACCTGCCCACCGCTGCGGGCGTAGGAGATGCATGGGGTCAGGTAGGACACCACCTGGCCGCAGGTGATGGCATGCGCCGTGTACGGTGCCGCCACCAGCAGCACGGCGAGGACCACCACCGTGGCCAGAGGAGCACCGCAGCGAGCCATGGTTTAGTAGTATGAGAACTTTTAACTCGCTAACTCCAACTAAGGTCTGTGAAAAGGCTGGGAAATGGGCGAGCGGGGATGGAGGAAGTGGTTGGCATGGGTGGGGTTTTATAGGCTTGAAGGTGGGAAGGGTTGGGCACGTGTCACAAGTACGGAGGGGAATAGGAATGGGTGGTTGGGAGTTGAGGTTGGATGGCTGATGATGAGATCATAGGGTAGGCAATAATGCTAGGTAGCGTTGGGAAAGTAAGATTTGAATGCGGTGCCCAAGGCTTTCAAGTCGGTGAGCAAAGTAGGTTAGATTTATATTTCTTGTACTGGAATAGTATTGCAGAGAGGAGCATGGGTAATGGTATGGATTTAGACGCAGAAGTTGATGGTTTTTGGTAGAAGTTTGTACAAATTCGTAGCTATCATCAAAGCATGGGACTACTGGTAAATGGGAATGGGAGTGCATGCGATATAAATGCTGGGAGACGTTGGGGGTGCAACCTTCAATGATTAATTATTCGACTTTGGACCCACCGTATGGAGAAATCCCGTAGCATGGCTGCTACCATGCGGCCAACTTGAAATGACTCGACCGATTTTATCCGATTCAATTTAAAATGATCGAAAACAGATCGGATGGAATATAAAATAAATTTAAAATTAAATAATTTAAATTTAATAATTTTTTAAATAAATAAAAAATTTAAATTCAAATTTGATTGTTTTATATAAGTAGATAATGAAATTTGATTTAAATTAAGTTCAATGAGATTGAACCAATTAAGGATTGCCAACCTCTAAAAACAAATAAAATAAATTTCTGCTACCACGCAAGGAACTTGAAATGACAAGACTTCACCCGACTTCCCTCTTTAATAACTTCTCCATCAATTTGGACTATTTTTGACAACACGGTGGCAAAGGTACCTAAATTCATTAATAAATGACACTAAATCAAACTAGTGAGTAAGGAAAAAAAAAAAAAAAAATAGAGAAAACTAAAAAAGAACCCGACCAGCCAGCCTAATAACCAAGGTCCCCAGGAAAGACGGAAGAGCCCATCACAGATAAAGTAATTTCATTTAATTCAACTCCTAGGACTGAACCAGCTCCTGCCGGCCCAGTACTCGCGAGCATCTTAAATTCAAAAAAAACAAAAGACAACTTGTATGAGAGTCAAATCGGGTTTTGAAAAAACTAAGTGGCTGTTTAAAACTTTACCGCCAACCTCACCCTCAATGGTCCCTCAAGAGCCTGGTCGTTGGCAATTACACCGGGCATTAGTTTGGAACTCTACACCTCGCTTAATTTCTCTCGGAGGATCCCTCGTCTTCTACTGTTCAGAAGACTCTCCAGGTCATTCACATCCTGTAGCATCACATCACCAATAAATGTAAGAGAGAGAGAGATCTTATGGAGCATGAAGTAGCCTGCTAAGAAATTTAAGATGACACATCGGGACTGGCTCCATTTCTAGAAAAGTAATATTTACGAGAAGTGAAATGTAGCATTATATTATATGAGACAGTTAATGCAACTTACCGATGGCAATTTATGGCCTCACCTGTCGAACCGGCGCAGGGATACCACATTTTAAATTTGACAAAAATAAATTTGGTGCATAAACGGATTAAGCCATCTAAATACATTTATTGATGGATTAGAATTAGATTTAGACTTTTGACCACTTTAAGACACATAATAATTAGACTCATTTAAAATCTATCTAATCTAATTTTATCTTATTTAACTCAACATTCTTAATCTATCTAATCTATTGAGATCTATTTAATTCATTACAAATTTACTTAGGATATGTTTGACTAAACTGTAAAAATCAATTTACTTTGAAAACATTTTTTTTCAAATGAAATTTCAAAATAAGTGCTACAGGAGAAAAACAGTTTGTGTTCATTTGATTAATATTTTTTATTAATATTTAAAAGATAATTTATACTTGATAAATATTTTTGATTATTAAATTATAAAAATATATATATATTTATGATAAATAATGAGAGAGTTAGGTGAAAATAAATAGAAGTAGTTATGATAAATAATGATTTTGAGTAAGGATATTTTTATCTTGAAAAAATTAATTTTTTACTTCTGCTTCTGCTTCCAAAAAGAAGCACAAATTTTCTGCTTCCTTCCTGCAGTAGAAAAACTGCTTCTGCTACCATTCAGAAACAGATTATTTTTTAAAATAAGCTTGGCCAAATATCTTGTTTGTTCAAAATAAGTATTTTTTTGAAAAATAAGTAACTTCTTCGTCTTCAAAATCTTAGCCAAATAGGTCCTTAATCTATTTATTTGACACCATCTTTTTTTTTTTTTTTTGTATGAGTTAGATTGAATTTCCTGCTTAAGAAACATTCTCGATTTATATATGAATTTTTGACGTGTTTGATAAAAATCAGATTTTAGGTTGATAAATTTTTGACACTATCATAAATCTGATTCAACCTAACTCAATAATAGTTTCTGTTGGGGTAAACCGACTGATCCTCAACTTTGGTCACTACGACTCTGACTATTCATCGATCAAACAGATAATATCGATTCTTTATCAACTGATCGAGCTAATTACACCGACCTATTATCGAATAATTAACTAAGATCGATTAACTGACTAGTATTCGACTACCATCGATCGATAGCAGATGACTTAGATCGTCGGCATGCGATAGCATGACAGAGCTAATAACTGATGGTCACCCATAGATTCTGTCGATATAAAGTCGGCTATACCGACATATGATCAGCAACCTGCTCAACATACCATAACCGTCGCAAACGATTATCGACTATATCATGGCTATTAAGGGGAAGTAACGCCCCACTAATTTTATATTTATGGCCCGACAATTTAGCACCATAAAAAGCGGAACCACATGCTTGATGGTTACACCAGAGTCACCTAAAAAAAGGAGAGATAAGTGAACAGTAAGGATAAGTCAATTTTGGGGCCAAAGCTCTGCTACTCTCGATATTGAAATCTACTGTTCATCAATTCTTTCTCTAACTTAAGCATTAGAGGGTCCCCACCAGACACAACTCTGGTCTGTGTGGACGTTATTTTGCAGGTGCTTATCACAGGCGATAGGGAGTTGGCTGCAACAGATTGGCATGCCAGGAAGTGGTAGAACTTATTGCATCATGACAAAAATCAGAGTCCAATGCTCGAATGCAACCGGATTAGCAAGATACTCCTTCCGTCGGGAAGAGGTTCCTCCCTCTCCTCCAGTAGCAGAGCCTAGTTTCTCACGTCCCGTGATTACCATGGATGTCTAAATTGCTGCACTCGTGCAGCAAATGAATATTCTTATGGAGGTAGTTAAAAGCCTCCAACAACAACAGACTCAGCAGCAGCAGCCGCCGGCAGAATAATCGGTGGTGCATTCAGTGCTGTCCAGGCACAACTACCGTCATCCGCGGTGATCATCTTCTCCTTCTTCGAAGCAGCCATCTCAAATTTTTCATCGAGACGAACAACCATATTCTCGGCACTCTCGACATATCACTCATCGTTCACGGTGTTCCCCCTCTCCCTCCCATCTCAACAGCATTAGGAAGGAGAAACGACCGCGAATGCCCTCCACTTCTCCTTCAAGCTCATTGGGAGGTTCTACCCCAGAGTTTTCAGGCAACGACGGTTTGAGGATTACGACCGCAAGTTTCAGGAGATCAACCACCAACTTACCTAGCTTCAAGTAGAAGATCGGAAGTCCTCCAACGATTACGATTTTCACACCGCCCAGTCTCTTTCTCGGCACATCTTGGACCAACTGATCCCATCTTGATTCAAGATGCCGCAAGTGGAGCCATACGATGGCTCCACTGATCTGATCGACTACCTTGAAAGCTACAAAGCTCTCATGACAATTCAGGGGGCAACCGACATCCTCTTATATATCGACTTTTCGATAACTCTTCGAAAAGCTGCTCGAGCTTGATACTCCGATCTTCAGTCGTGAAGCATATACTCCTTCGGACAGCTAGAACATTCTTTCGTGGCTCACTTCAGTACCAGTCAAAGGTCGCAACGAACCTCTGACAGTCTCTTCTCGATTAAACAAGGAGAGACTGAGACACTTCGAGATTTTATGGCCCATTTTAATGAGGCCACGCTTGAGGTCAAGGACCTCAATGAAAATATGGCCATATCGACCATGAAAAGAGGTCTGAGGGGATCTCAATTTATGTATGCTTTAGACAAGACTCTTCCTCAGATTTATACCGAGCTTCTAGAGTGTGCATACAAATATATGCGCACAGACGAAGGAGTTTCTGAACGACGCCAAACAGAAGGCAAAAGTCAGAAGAAGAAGAAACAGAAGAAGGGAAGAGCTCCGGCCGAATCAAGTCGGCCATCTTCTAATAAGCAAGCTTTGCCCCAACGACGGAGTCTAAAGCCGAGTTATGGCAGGTATGACTCCTATACTACTCTTTCTACTCCTCGTATGTAGATCCTTATAGAAATCGAAGGAGCAGAATACCTGCGACACCCTCCACTGATAAAAGCATTGCCAAGGAACCGCGACCGAAGGAAGTATTGTCGGTTTCATCATGATCATGGTCATGATACTGAATAATGCATCCAACTCAGGGACGAGATAGAAGCCCTGATTCGACGAGGCTATCTCGAAAAATATCGGAGAGATCCTCCGACATAACCTCCTGCCGATCGACGACCTCAGCTGCAAACTAAGGAAGCTGTAAATAATCAGCCGACTGCGAGAGTGATCAACATGATCTCCGGACGATCGAATTGAAGGGCAACTTTCGAAGAAGAGTCGGTGAAACGATGACGACTCAACAATATAACAACTTTCTCAGAAGATGTTCGGAGAATTCAGACTCCCTATGATGATGCTATTGTTGTCTCGACAATGATAGCAAATTATGATGTAAAAAGAATCTTATAGATAATGAAAGTTCAACTGATGTTCTGTTTTACTCGACTTTCTTCCAAATACAACTGTCGACTGATCGACTCAGAAGAGTCTCGACCCCATTGGTCGGCTTCACAGGAGACGCTGTCACAGTGAAAGGAGAAATCTCTCCTTAATCGCTGGAATCGAACCACAACAGAGCACTATTCTTAAAATATTCACGGTAGTTCGAGTACCTTCGGCTTATAACGCCATGCTCGGATGACCTGAGCTTAATGCTTTGAGAGCAGTGATTTCGACATACCATTTATTAGTCTGATTCCTGACAAGATATGGGGTTGGAGAAATACGTGGAGATCAACAACTCATCCGACGTTGCTTTTTTATCTCCATCCAAAATAATAAACTTGAAGACTCTTTGCCTGCTGACAAATTGGATTAAAGAGAGAATCAGGAGAGGGGTGAACCAGCTGAACAATTGGTTTCCATCCTGTTAAAAGAAGAAGAACCCGAGAAAATGATCCAAATTGGATCGCAGCTATCCGACTCTGAGCGGTAGCAATTAATAAAATTGCTCAGAGCCAACATCGATATTTTTGTTTGGTCGGCCACCGACATGCCCGGGATCTCTTCAGAAGTAATAACTCACTGATTTAATATCAACCCAAATGTTAAGCCAGTGAGACAGAAGAAACGACCTTTTGCTTCTGAAAGATAAAAGGTCATCGATGAAGAAGTCGACAAACTCCTCACAGCAGTCTTCGTCAGAGAAGCTATATATCTCGATTGGCTCACCAACGTGGTGATGGTAAGAAAAGCCAATGAAAAATGAAAGATTTGCATCGACTATACCGATCTGAATGAAGCTTGTCCGAAAGACAGCTTTTCATTGTCAAAACTTGATCAATTGGTGGATGTGACTTCTGATCACTGACTTTTGAGCTTCATGGATGCCTTTGCTGGGTATAATCAAATCCACATGACACCAAAAGATGAAGAACATATGGCTTTTGTGACTGACAAAGGCATATAGTGCTATAAAGTAATGCTTTTCGATCTGAAGAATGCCGGTGCTACCTACCAACGATTAGTCAAAAGATCTTCAAGGCACAGATCGGACAAAATATGGAGATATACGTGGATGATATGCTGGTGAAGTATCTCCAAACTTCAGATCATATTTGGGACCTGGAAAAAATCTTCGGCACACTTCGGCGGTATCAGATGAAGTTAAATCCGACCAAGTATGCATTTGGGATAACCTTCGAGAAATTTCTCAAATTTTTTGTTTCACAATGAGGAATCGAGGCTAATCTCAAAAAAATAAAGGTTATTATTGACATGAAGCATCCAAGTTCAAAGAAAGAGATACAATAACTCAAGGAAGGATTGCCACTCTCAATCGATTTATTTCTAGGTCGGTCGAGAGATGTTTACCATTTTTTAAAATTTTACGACAGATGAAGGACTTCTCATGGTCGGATGAATGCCGACAGTCTTTCGAAGACTTGAAAACCTACTTGGCTTCTCCACCTTTGCATACAAAACCAAAGATCGAAGAGTCATTGTATCTCTACTTGGCGACTTCAAAAGAAGCGGTTAGTTCGGTACTCGTCCAAGAGGATAAAAATTGAATCCATCGATTGATCTACTATACCAGCAAAGTACTTCACAATACCGAAGTCTGATACTCAAGTGCAGAGAAAATGATCTACGTCCTAATCATATCGGTACAACGACTTCGTCTGTACTTTCAAGCACATCTAATTGTGGTCTTGATAGATCAACTATTGAAGATGATCTTACATCGACCTGATACGTCAGGTCGGATGGCGAAGTGGACAGTGAAGCTTAGAGAGTTCGACATACAATATCGGCACGACCGTCCATGAAAGCGCAAGTTCTGACCGACTTGGTCGTAGAATGTACAATATCCGACAATAAGCCAGAAGATACAGATGATAATACAATAAAAGAGGCTACAACTCCTGACCCTAACCTAAGGTCGACCTGGGTGCTGCATATTGACGGAGCATCTAATGCACAAGGTAGTGGAGCTGGCCTTATACTCACAAATTTCGAAGGGGTAGTCACTAAATATGTCCTTCGGTTCAACTTTAAAGTCTCAAATAATCAAGCCGAATATGAAGCACTTTTAGCCGGCTTGAAGATAGCCAAGGAGCTTGAGATCGACAGTTTGAAGGTTTTCACCGACTCACAACTGATTGCTGGACAGGTCAAGGGTGAATTTGAAGTCCGAGACCCTACTATGATGAAGTACCTTCAGAAAGTGAAAGATATTACAGCAAGCTTGAAATACTTTGAGATCTTTCACATTTCCAGAATCGAAAATATTCGAGCCGACATACTTTCACGATTGGCTATTACTACTTTTAACTCGTTGGGTCGGACATTCGTTGAATACCTTGAACAGCCGAGCATCGACAAAGTTGAGGAAGTATTGCAGCTCACCATCGAGCCAAGCTGGATAGATCTGATCATCCAATACCTGACCGATGGAATCCTTTCTGCAGACTCTTCAGAAGCTAAACGACTCCGATGGACAGCCTCTTAATATGTGATGATGAATGGCCATCTCTATAAAAGGTCCTTCTCTCTCTCCTTGCTAAAGTGTTTGAGACCCATAGATGCCGACTATGCACTTAGAGAAGTACACGAAGAGATTTACGAAAATCACTTGGAGGATAAGTCTCTAGCTTATAAAGTCCTACGATAAAGATATTATTGGCCCATCATGAAAAAAGATGCAGTTGAACTCGTCCGAAAGTGTGAACCATGTCAAAAGTATGCAAATATACAACATCAACCGGCTAGTCAGCTGACATCGATTGTAGCACCATGACATTTCGTACAATAGGGGATCGATATACTTGGTCTTTTTCTTCCGACATCTGGTCAGAAAAAATTCATAGTGATCACCATCGATTACTTTACCAAATGAGTGAAAGTCGAACCTTAGCGTAAATCACTGAAAGTAAGATGGAAGACTTCATTCAGAAATCCATCATTTATAGATTCGATTTGCTACACACTATCATCACCGACAATGGTCGACAATTTGACAACCAAAATTTTAGAGAGTTCTGTGCGAAATTTTATATTACGCACAAACTTACGTCGATTGGTCATCCACAGTCAAATGGAGAAGTAGAAGTGACCAACCGAACAATCCTGCACGGGCTAAAAATCCGACTGAATGAAGCTAAAAATCTTATGGGTGGAAGAGCTAATTATGCCGACCTACTGTCGATTAATCAACTAAGATCGGTTGACCGACTAGTATTCGACTACTACTGATCAACAGCGGATGACTTAGACCGTCGGCATGCGGCAGCATGACAGAGCTAATAGCCAATGGTCACCCATAGATTCTGCCGACATAAAGTCGGCTATACCGACATATGGTCGGCAACCTGCTCAACATACCATAACCGTCGTAAATGGTTATCGATTATGTCACGGCTATTAAGGGAAAGTAACGCTCCACTAATTCTATATTTATGGTCCGATAATTTAGCACTATAAAAAGAGGAACTATATGCTCGACGGTTACACCAGAGTTACTTATAAGAAGGGAAGATAAGTGAACAGTAGGGGTAAGTCAATTTTGGGGTCAAAGCTCTGCTACTCTCGATATTAAAATCTACTGTTCATCAATTCCCTTTCTGACTTAAGTATCGGAGGGTTTTCATCGGATACAACTCTGATCTATGTGAACATTGTTTTGCAGGTGTTCATCACAAGCGACAGAGAGTTGGCCGCAACAGTTTCTATCTATGGATCGTGGTTTAACTTTTAAACTCTATAGACCGATTTTGTAGCATTCTGTCCATTGGTAAATATTTTTTTGACTTTTAATCCCTGAAGGACAAAAGTGCTCTCCATATTTCATCCCTTATCCGAACGATGATGATGGAGAATAAAATTGCAGGATGGGTGAGGTTGAGCTACCTCCCCCTTTGCACGCTGTCTGCCATTGTTCTGGGACTTTGTCGCCCATACCGCCACCACTTATCAATGATGGCTATGGTTTTTCCCCCTACGGTAAAAACCACATTGTCCTCCATAGGAACTAGGCCTTCAACTTCGATCGGAATGCTGAAGAGTGGGTCACTCTACCCCTTGTCAACACCCCTTTTGCCATTGCCCACATCGACTACTTTTCCGGTGCCCTCCTTGGCAATAGCCCCAACGACCTACTGTGCTTCACGCTTTGAATAGTGGACCTTTGGATCATGGACCTTATCTCCCTCTTAAGTATGTAGAGAGATATACTAAGTATGTACACATATCTGGTAACTATCTATTATGGCATGTTTACTCTATATTATGGTATATAATTGTATCTAGTAACTATATATTATGATATATTAACTGTATACTGTGTTATATTAATCATATATTGTGATATACTAAGTGTGTATTGCCATATCTTAAGCATGTGTAGTGGTATATTAAGTATATACATATATCTAGTAATTATGTATTTAGGAATATTAACTGTGTATTGTATTAACTATATACAGTAGTATATTAAGTATGTATCATGATATATTAAGCTTGTACAGTGTTAAGTACATACACAGTTAGCATTGTGTATTATGCTGTATTAAATATATATCATAGCATATTAATTGTGTATGGTAATATATTAACTGTAAGTCTGCGAACAAAAGAAGGACTCATCTTATGCGAAGCCACTATTAAATCTTTCAATGGTCCTTTTGAGATTTGTGTAAATAAATGAATGATGGAGTTTGAATCAATTTGTGATTTGTGTGATGATGATCTAATGATGGATTCATGCGAAGGAAGATGAATCCTTCTTTCATATGAAAGATACAATCCAATACACAAGAGGGAATGCAATGTCGGAGGCAACACAAGATCTTAGTCTTGGACATGTTGCATTCAACTAGTTTTTCATATGATTTCAGATTATACTTTTCATGATAAAGAATGATTGATGTTTTTTTATGATGTTGATTGTTAGATCATCTCTCTAAGCGGCTTTGCATAATCCAATGATGGATTTGTGTAAAAATAGGTGAACCTCTCATTTGCATGAAAGATACAACTATGTTTCTTTCACGTGCATGATACATCGACAAGTGAAAAGGATGCTAAGACCATTAGCCACACCTATAATCTATCATCTCAAGTCGTTGATAATTTCACCAAGAAATGACACCTATATAAAAATATAAATTTTAAAAATAAAATATTTCTTCTTGATTCCATCTATCATTTTTGTTATTCTAAAAATACCATTCTATTTTTTCTATGTTATCTATGAGATCTTGATTATATGCAAATGGGGAAACAAAAATTAAATTCAAACTTTAGGCAAATAAAAAAATTTGACTTAATCTAAATCACACAAACAAATGAATAAAAATAAAAAATATCGGCTTCTAACAAAATAAGGAAAAGCTAGAAGCAATTGACATGTAAGGAAAGGGTTGCAGAAATTGTGATAGAAATAGATTAAAAAAAAAATCAAAGATACCATCATAAATATATCAAAAATAAACATTAAAATATTTTCCTAACATAAAAAATATCCTTTCAATTTGTTATTCTCGCAACAGTACTTTGTGAGAAAAATAAATAAACAAATTAAAATATTGTTAAAAGAAGAGAAAATACCATATAAAATTTTATGATAGCAAACAAATTAAACAGCTTGAAAAAGTTGTTACAAATGGATAAAAAAATTTTATTACAATTTTTGTATTAGTAGATAAATACAAAAAAAAGTACAAAATAGTAGGGGAACACGCAAAAATGTCTAATTGCTTTTAATATACATTTTTATAATTTTTATATATTATGATTTAGATATTTATAATTTAAAAATTTATATTATTTTATTAGATGTGCATTGCTTGTCCCCACATACTATAATATCACATAGAATAACAACTGATGAATGAGTTTGGTAGTTCCTAATTTTTGGATGATCTTTTTCAATCATCCCACGTTAATTGACGCATAAACAATAGTAGTTGTTGGAAGTGGACTCAGTTAAGAGACCCGGGCAAGCATTGAAAACTAAAAATATAGTAATATGTAATTACAAACTAAAAATTATACTATAAATAATGGAATAAGTTTCTGTGGCTAGATCATGACTTGTCTTTTAATTTGCCTTCTCTCTTATGTACCCAACATCCTAGTTAATAGGTGGTGGTGACATAAAACTGAAAGCAGCCCATCTCAACCATTCATTTAATAGCCATCTCCTCCTAGAAGGTTCATATCTAAATTAAATGGCGTTTTCTATTTTAGCTTTTATTTTATTTTATTTTGTTTCTTTTTTAATTACTTCTTATATTCTTCAAGGACGAAAAAAAAAAAATGTGCATCTGGCAAAGGGGAGAACTTATTATGATTTAATCCTGCCATCCATGGTCCTTTTTTTTTTTTTTTTGATAATGATGGAGGCTGAAACCAGCCACCTAAATATATTAGAAAAAGCTATTTACAGAACATGAGATAACCAAACAACCACCCAAGAGTAGTTTCTACTTTCCATAAAACCAAAAAATCATCACCCAAATGATAGATTAGTTTCACGGGAACAAAATACAGATGGAGTCAAGTAGTACTGCTTGAAGCAAAAGGAGGAGATAACCCATACAGAGAACAATATAACAACTATCTCCTAAAGAGATGACCCATATGCCGAGGCCCTTGGGGTTTATGATTTTTAACGTAACTCACCCTTACGCTTTCCTGTTGCAAGAGCGGAACTCCTCCCTGCGATGGGACATCTGCATGCGAATTTCTATTCAATGTTCTATTTCCACTATTATAGATAAATTTTGTATAGAATTATGTGCACTTAGGCAGGAAAGATCTTATTCAGAAAAAAAAATATATATATTTTGTTTTGTTCCCTTCTAGATTGCTGTGCACACTTTAGGCTGTATTTATATTTAGTATATAAATATTACCACAAGGGGAAGGTGCCTTACTTTCTTCTTGCCTGCTTCAAAAAAAAAAAAAACTATCTCCTAAAGAGTATCTTAGCCGGTATTGCAACTCCAATTAGACACAAGCATGACCCAATTTAAATCGATTTCATACTCAAATCTAAGTTAAATTAGTTCTAAATGATTTGATATTTCTAAAAATCAAATCAAACTAATAGAAGATTGAAACCAAACCAAACCAACATGATTTAAATGATCTGATTTGATTTGATTTATCGATTTATATTATTATTATTATTATTTTTATGATTCATAAAAATTTGTTTCTTTTTCACATAAAAATACTATCAAAAAAATTTACCAAGCAAAATGATTTAAATTAATATAAGATATTATCACTCAACAAAATAAAATTCTTAAATAAGCATCATCATTAGAGATTAAGATAAAGATCTCCAACATATTACAAAAAAAAATAAACAATCTAGTAAGTAAGTCATTTAGAATTTAAAGTTAATCAACACAAAATCAAATCGATAAATAATATCATAAATTTAAAATTATTTTTTAATACATTAATTCTTCAATATAAATAACATCCTAATCAACATGATATCATTTTATTAAAACCGATTCGATTCGGTTCGAGAATAATTTTATTTACTGAGAAATCTGAATCAATCCAAATCTATGTTTAGATGTAAAAAATCAACCAAACTAAATCGAATAAAATTTTAAATCAAACCAAACCTATGATTTGGTGTGGTTTCACCATTTTGATTGGTTTAGGTTCCGTTTTTGCTCCTCTTAACTCCAACCAAGTCATTCCAACTAAGTCATTCGAATCGTAGAGTAGACCATAGGTTGAACAAATTTAATATCTTCCTGAAGAGCTCTCTTTTTTTTTTTTGGTAGGAAATGACACTTTTATTCATAGAAAATAAAGGTTACAAGATGCTGTAGAGGTTTGAAGACATAAAAAGCAGCAACAGGTAGACATATTACATACCCCAAACTCTACAGAAGAGAAGGTGAAAAGCACAAGCTGATATTTGCAATTCTTAAGATGGGCAAGTACAGAGCACCCAAAATCATCATAGCTCTGTAACCAAAAATTAAGCAGAATAGTTGCACTGTAGCCCTGTATATTGTATTGTTGTTTAGCTTCCTATAAAGAACAGATGGTAAAATCTGCATTGCATTATAGTCAAAAACCAACAAGATAAGTTGCACTTTAGTCCTGTCTGTAATAGCAATCATAGGATGACCTCGCTGTAAGAACATGAGATAACTAAAGCATAAAAAGACATCAGTGAGATCTAACCCATCAGAACAGTTAACCTCAGTAAGTTGCAGTCCCGTAGTAAGTATGCAATGATGGTCAGGCAGGAAATAGTAAAAATCAGAACTCCAGCAGGCAATGATGGCCAGTCTCAAACCAAAATGACAAAGTATCATATGGCGCAGCCGCCACCAAGGCTTACCTATAGCAATCCGCTTGAAACAAAGAGCAACCTCCACAAAAGGTTTAATAGATTGAAAGCAGCATATTAGTAGGGACCTTATTAGGCCATACTAGAATACCACCTGCAAAACCCACAAAAATGTTGGTAATAAAGCTTTGTCTTGTATTTTTTCTGTATATCATCAATCTTTTTGCTTTTTTTTCCCCCTTTTTCTATTCCTTTTTTTCTTTTTTTCCTTTTTGACTTTTCTTTTCTAATTGTAGTATTTTTCCTTTGACTATAGTATATAGTATGGCAAATACAAGATACAGAGGCCTCTTGAATCATAGGTATCATAATATACAAAATAATGCTGCACACATCGTATATGAAAGGCTGAATATAAGATGACTATTGATGCAGCCCCCGAAAAATATGGAAGAACCCATATAGCCTATGGCATAATCCATATGACAAAAAGGTATAAGCTTGTGTGATGTCCTGTGGCAAAAAAACAATATAATGAACTTGAAGTAAGCAGCCATCTATGAACATTTCCCATCGGCCTGGAGAGTTGACAAAGATGAGATTACAAGAAGAAGCCGTAGAGAAGCCCCAAATAGCAGGACCGCTCGAACACCCATGATCCCTGCAATAAAGAAGATAAAATGTTGGTAATAACCTTTCTTTTTTTGTAATTTTCCTTTCTGAATCTTTTGTATCCCATTTTCTTTTGCTCTTTCCTTCTTTATAATTATATACAGTATAACTGCACATCAAAGATGGGTATATATACAAAACGCTCCTGACCAGACCATAAATAGAGATGATTTCAAAGTCTGACATTCGATGTCGGTACTCAAGGGGGAAAATAAGGCAATGAAATATGCTCCATAGATCCTTTGCATATAAGAGATATACTTGAAATATAGCATGAAATCAACTTGCAGAATAATGATCTTAATTGAATGTCCGACGTTACAGAACTCTCTCCCATTTGAGATTTTTTTATTTCCGTTACTTGCTTCCATCCTTCTCTTATTATTTCATTGTGCACTTGAAGTATTGTAGTTGCTCTCAATCTTTTATTTGTATGATGCATTCTTGGCCACAAACTTAATTTTATGCATAAGATATTATTCTGTATCTCTGTACGTCCACTCTCTCCCTAAGACCCTTGTTGAGTGAAGCATCTATCCTGATGCAGCCATCCATATGGGTACCATCCGCTTCGTGTCAGACAGCTCCCCAGACTCACAGGATATATCCTTGGCATCGTCCTTTCTTGCATTAAAAAAAACCCAGTTAATTGAAACCAATAACAGGCATATCCGAACGAGGCACTACAAGACATAACGTAGTTAGTAACTCGTGGTTTAATGATTATAGAAAATGCCATACGCATCAGCTTGAAGCAAATAAATAACATGATGATCCAAAATGTCATTGTAATCCCACATAAAGTCTCCTTGTAAAGCCTTATTAGCCATGTAATCCGCTACCTGATTCTCTTCTCTAAAAATATGAGAGATTGCATAAAAATGCACAGTTATAGTTCATAGCCTAAAATCTCTAACAAAGGGAAGATGACTAAGCAATTGGAGAGAAGGATCCTTTAAACATGATACCACTGTGACAGAGTCCCCCTCCAACCAAAGATGAATAGCATGAAGCTCCTCAATCACAACCCTAACTCCGATCCACGTAGCTAATAATTGAGCACAAGGGACAGACAAATGAGGAAGAAGCGTACCTCCAGCTTGAAGCATTAATCCATCATGATCCTGAATGACATAGCCTGTAGCCCACTTTTTATGAACAATAGATGCATCAAAATTGATTTTTAGAACCCCAACAGGAGGGGGCAGCCAAGACAAAATACGAGATTGATGCAAAGAAAGAATCCTTTGCAATTGGCTATTCCAATACTGAGACAAGATTTGTGCCTGTTAGATTTATAGTAAATTAAAATCTTTAACAAAGACAATCAGCTTACGCATAAGTTGTGCAGTCATCATGTGGTTATTATTAAAAGTGCACTCATTTCGGGCTCACCAAAGTAGCCAAGTAGCATATGCCAGGATTGATCGCTGTTCTATAGCTACCAAGGCATCAGATATGTGTTCTATCAATGCCGACAGTGATGTAGAATCAAAGGTCAATCGGTACATACTCCTAAGATATTGCCAAAACAAATGTGAATGTTTACACTGAATAAAAGGATGCTCACAATCCTCCACATAAGTAGGACAATCATCACAAAATTTTTCAGTCAGAGGAATTATATTATATCGGCTGAGGATCCCTTTGCAGGGTAGTCGATTCCATAGCAGTCTCTACCAAAAAGTTTTAACTCGCAAAGGTACTCCTAACGACCAAATCCACACAGAGTTTACCTGCACATTAGAAACATTATTAGAAAACGGTAACCTTTTCATATCACTCCATGAGACATGTTGTAATTTTGAAGTTCCCCATACCAATTGATCTGGCCACTGACCTTGCGATAATGGTATTGAACAAATAAGATTCACCATATCCATGGAAAAATAAAGTAGAAGATACTGAACGTTCCATTACCTATTGGGAAGTATAAAATCAGAAACATGTAAATCTAAATCTAAATTATTCATAATCATATACGTAGGCCAGGCCAAGAGTGGGATAGTAGTTATCCAAGGGTCTTGATACACATGAACTGCAGTACCTGTGCCAACCACCCATTGAAATTGGAACTTTATAAGATCTCCAGCTTGAGCAATCTTCCGCCAGATGACAGAAGATCTTCTAGGACAGATATAATACAACCAAGACCCCGTAAACTTATATTTCGCTCTTACCAGTTGTGCCCATAAAGTATCAGGATCAAGAACTAAATGAGCTGCAAGCTTACAAGTACACTGCAGGCATCTGAGTAGAAAGTTGAAACTTAGCCCACCTTTTGACTTTGGAGTACAAATCTGACTCCAAGCAATTGGATGAAAAGCATGATGATCAGAATTATGACCCTAAAAGAAAGGATCCAAATTCTTTATCAATCTGACGAAGTATAGAGATAGGGACATGCACAGATGAGTAAACATATAAAGGAATCGCACTCAATACGGACTGGAGTAATGTCATTCAGCCAGCAAGGGATAAAGTTCTCCATTTCCAAGCTGTAAGTTTTGTAGTAATTTTATTTAAAAGAAATTGAAACTCTGAGGATTTGAATGACGTACCTGATAATGGAGCCCCTAAATAATGTCAGCCCCCTCTTTTTTTCAAAATATGGAGAAGATCAAGGATGTTATCTTGAGTAGTACGATTTATACTTGAAAAAAAAATAATATAAGATTTTGTAATATTAATAGATTATTCAGAAATTGTAACATAAGCATCAATTATGACTGCAATACAAATAGCATTCCACATAGTCGTCCGAGCAATAAGTAGACAGTCATCAACATAGAATATATGAGAAATATGAGGGCCTACACGTAGTTCATATCCTTTAAGTAGATTTGATTGGATAGCAGTATTTAAAAAATATGAAAAGATTTGAGAACATAAAATGAAAAGGTAAGGTGAAAGGGGACATCCCTGACGCATACCTCTAGAGGTTACAAAAGGTGGCAAGGCTGTTCCATTGAAAATTAGCATAAAATTTGGGTTTGTAATGCATCTACAAATTCAAGAGACAAATTGGTTAGGAAAACCAAGCTGCGTCAGGATTTGAACCAAAAAAGGTCAATGAACCCAGTCATAAGCTTTCTCCATGTCTAGCTTTAATAATATAAGATCTGCAGAAGAAGTAGCAGTATGAAGAGAATGCTTAATTTTTTGAGCAAGCAAAATATTATCCATGATATTCCGATTATCAATAAAAGCACCTTGTTCTTGCGAGATTAGATTAGGGAGAATATCTTTTAATCGCTGAACTAGAATTTTAGCAATAATTTTATACGTAGTATTACATAAACTGATGGGATGATAATCATTGGGATTCTGAGGATTATTTTTCTTAAAAATTAAAATAATATACGTATCAGTCCATGATGCAGGAAGTGTAGCACATTGAAAAAAATATTTAATAGCAAATACCACCTCATACATTATAATAGGCCAAAATTTTTGAAAGAAAAAAGTCTGAAATCCATCAAGCCCAAGAGTTTTATCAGGATGCATCTCTATAACAGCCTGCTTAATTTTTTTGTCTGTCACATCACTACTGAGCAGGATACTCTCATGAGGAGATACCATTGGAGTGACAAGAGGATGTATCAGGTCAGGAATCAAACCATCAGCAGTCCACCTTTCTTTAAAATGATCAATCATAATATTTTGAATAATAATAGGATCATCAGTGACACCACCCTGTGGCAAAAAAAGATTTTTAATGCGATTAGTTCGTCTGCACAGAATAGTGGAACAATGAAAAAATTTTGTATTAGTATCACCCTGCTTCAATCAGTGGACATAAGATTTCTGCCACCACATAAGCTCAATACGATGAAGAGTAATGTTATAATCACACAGTAAGGAAAGTAACAAAGTATGATCCTCCATAGATAGATATCCAGCTTGAGATTCATAGATTTGAAGCTCATAAATTTGATCATATAACTGTTTAGCTGGAGTATTTAAATTGTCTAAAGTATATTTCCACTTATTTATAACCTTCCAAATTTTTTTGAGAAGAAGAGATAATCTATCCAAGGATTATGCAAAGTATACCCATTTCAATTTTTTTTAATTAACTCAGTAACCTAAGGATAAGTAACCCAAACTTTTTCAAAACAGAAAAGACGAGGACCCCGATGAAAATGATCAAGAACTGAAAGGAGGAGAGGGCAATGGTCAGGAGCAAAATGGGTTAGATGAGAAATTGATGATTCTGAAAATAGATTAATCCAAAGATCATTCATAAATGCATGATCAATCCATTCTCAAACCCTAACAGCCCCCAAACAAGTATTGCACTATGTACATGAGGGATCAGAAAAATGCAAATCAATAAGTCCAGTAGTACGAAGAAAAGCACGGGACTCACGATCGTGATATTTGTGAGTTCCGTGCTTTTTTTCGTACTACTGGACTTATTGATTTGCATTTTTTTTTTTATCAGATGCATTTAAAATACAGTTAAAATCCCCAATAAGAAGAAACGACAAGTGAAGCTTTAACACATCATGAATCTAAGACCAAAGAGACCTTTGTTGAAATACTGAAGTACTTGCATAAACAAGACCTAATAACCACACAGGACCATTAGACACAAAAATAATACCAAAAGCAATTTGACTATCAATATGATGAAAAGTAACTACCCCAATAACTTTTCTCCCCACTATAATAATTCCACCTGATAAGTCAATCACAAAAATGATATAAAAATCCCATGCCGGTCCAAATAACCTATGAATACGAGTAGATGCATTCATACCTAGATGGGTTTCCAAAAAACATAATATATCCATATTGTATTGTCCTAACAAGGATTTCACATAATTTATAAAATGGGACTTAGCTGCATCCCTACAATTCCACACAAGTATTTTCATGGTAACATAGTTGGGTGAGGATCAGACTGTCCGTGATCCACCCCCACCTGAGGGTCAGCAAAATTCACATCCCCTTGCACTATAGGCGCAGTAATTCAAGTAGAAGGAAGAAGGTTACTTTGCAAAGCATCTTAGAGTTGGTGACATGCGGCCTTATGAGTTTGGCTTGGTGCCTCATTCAGCAAAGAAGGTGAATTATGGGCTTGAGCATGCATCTCATTCGAAGATGATTCTCCTAAATCCTTATCAGCATGATCTTTTAGAGATGAAATAGTTATCGGTTTCCAGACTTAATTATCAAAACCTTTCCCTTAGCAGCGGAAGGAGAACTTGATAATGCTAAATCAGTAGATGCATCTTCCCCTACATCTTGCAATATTAATTTACCCTATGGTGGGGAATTAGAATTGGACCTAGGCCTAGCTTTTGTAGGAGATTGTTTGTGTTGGGTGGATGTCTGGTCAGGACACCACCTCCGAAGATCTTTTCAGTACCACGCGATGCAGCGGGAAGAAAGAAGAAACAAAACAAAAGAAAAATAATCAAAATACATGGATCAGCCACAAAAGGGCTCGCCTCCACGGGACATGCAAACTTTACTATGAAAAAAAAAATTTACAAGAGGAGACCCCACCCTCAACCCTAGTACACCCAATTCTCTCTCACTAGAAGTTCCCCTCACAAAAGCTCTCTCTCTATTGAAGACCCCCCCTGAACCCCTGAAGTGTCTGGCGACCACTGTCCAGGAGCCTCCTGCTCCTTCTCTCTCAGCACTCTCTCCTTTCTCTCTCTTCTCGGGTTCGTACGGGCTTCGTACGGTGCAAATCCGAACCACCACTTCTCTATTTCACGCACAGGGCCTTTTATAGACTTTAATCACGACTTAGATCATGATTAGGACTCCTTAATTAACCCAAATCACGTCCCAGACCGTCGGATCAAGACCGGGAGCCACCCATGCCGTCGGATTATGTTCCGGTCTACGGAATAGTACCGTGGACCGCGAGAAACGCGTGGGAAATGCCCACGCGATCCACAGACCCCGCCGTGGACCACCCGGTCCACGGTGGACCGGGGCAAAGGGGCCAGCAGGCCGCCTGGGCCGGCCCGCGCGCGGGGGCCCGCACGCGCCTGGGCCGCGCGCCCGGCTGGGCCGCGGGCCTGGGTCACGCGTCCCGTGCAGGCCTGGGTCACGCATCCCATGCGCCGCCGCCTACGGCCGCGCCGCTGCCGCTCGCCGCCAGTCGCCGGCGGTCCTCCGCCGTCTCGAATGTCGTGCCAACTTCAAAAACTCGTATCTCCTCCATCCGAGCTCCGTTTTAGGTGATCTTGATCTCGTTGGACTCCGTTTTTCGCCGCGAACCTTGCAGTGGGCTCAATGTGGGCTGAATCTCGAGGCGTCAAATCCTAATAATCTCCACCTCGACTCGATATTCGGCCTCCTCCAAACTCCGAGAGCTTTTGGATCTCATCGCCCCCATGCCCTGGGGCAATCGCCTGCTGATCATGGATGGACAAACATGGGAGTCGAGCCAGGCTGCTCGATCCCATCTCCGTCGTATGCTGTGCTCCTCCTGACCTGAGACCTGCTCGGGGCATCATCCTGCGGCAATAGGAATCTCACCTTGCGACGTCGCCTCTCGTCCTCCCGAGTCTCCTGTCTCGTGCCCGATCCGTCACTTGGAGCTCCACCTCGCTCTGGGCTCCGCCTGGCTCCCGAAGCTCCACCTCGCATCAGGCTCCCTGCCAGGTAATATTGTCTTCTGCTCCCCTTCTTCCCCTCCAGCATAATTCTATCGCCGCGTAGCACCCTCAGGATTTCTCCACCAGCTACCGTCCTGTAGCCTCTCGAATCCAGTCTGCTAAGTGAGATAAGATTCTGCCTGAAATCGGGTATGTATCGGACCTTCCCCAATCTCCTCACTGCACCATCATGTGTCCTCCAGCTGACCATCCCAATGCCTCTGATCGCACAGCTCGATCCATCCGGCAGATATACAGTGCCCTCACTGTTCTCCAGGGAGTCAAACTGCTCCTCTCTGCAATATACATGATAGGGGCATGCAGAATCTAATATCCACTGTTGGGAAGAAGTAGATACCTCGTCAGATATCTCCAGGACATCTCCATCTAAATCGCTGCCGGCCGTCGCTACAGCAGCCACCATCCGATTTTTCAGTTGAGGGCAATCTCTGGCTAGATGCCCCAACTCCTCACACCGGTAACACCTGATTTTGCTCAAGTCCCTCCTGGACTTAGACCGCCCTCGTTGCGATCTCCTGTCGCTTCGTCTACCGCCTCCTGCACCTCCAGAAGCCACCAAAGCTAAGCTACCGTCACCTGAGCTCGAAGCTGGGTTCTCCCTCCTGAGAACCTCGTTCTGGAGTATCGCTGCGGTGACCTCGTCCATCTTGATAGTGCTCTTCCCCACTAGAAGAGCAGTCACCAAGGACTCGTACGAAGGGGGAAGCGACGCCAGCAAAACCAGCGTCCTGGTCTTCTCCTCAATGTTCTCGCCAATGCTGAGAAGGTCGGTGAGGATCTTCTGGAAGTGGCTCAGATGCTCCTGCACGCTCTGTCCCTCAGTCATCCGTAGTTGGTAAAACTGCCTCCAGAGAAAAAGTGTGTTGGTGAGAGACTTCGCCATGTACAACTCCTCGAGTTTCGACCACAGCACCGTCGGGGAAGTCTCGCTCAGCACATGGATCACCACCTCATCCGCCAGGTACATGCTGATGGTACTCACCGCCGGCATCTGTAGCCGTTTCCAATCCCGCACCTTCATGATGGTCGGCTTCTCATCGCACAAGAGAGCATCGATTAACCCCTGTTGGATGAGCACGTCCTTCACCCTTACCCGTCACAAGGAGAAATTGCTCTTACCATCGAACTTGTTGATCTCCATCTTGATTGTTCCTGTCTTCTCCATCTTCAGTCTTGCTCACCACCACTGTAATCTGCGTCCTTGTACCGCCTTGCTCTGATACCACTTGTTGGGTGGATGTCTGGTCAGGATACCACCTCCCAAGATCTTTTCAGTACCACGCGATGCAGCGGGAAGAAAGAAGAAACAAAACAAAAGAAAAACAATCAAAATATGTGGATCAGCCACAAAAGGGCTCGCCTCCACGGAGAATGCAAACTTTACTATGAAAAAGAAATTTTACAAGTGGAGACCTCACCCTCAACCCTTGTACACCCAATTCTCTCTCACTAGAAGTTCCCCTCACAAAAGCTCTCTCTCTCTTGAAGACCCCCCTGAACCCCTGAAGTGCCTGACGACCGCTGTCCAGGAGCCTCCTGTTCCTTCTCTCTCAGCACTCTCATCTCTCTCTCTCTTCTCGGGTTCGTACGGGCTTCGTACGGCGCAAATTCGAACCACCACTTCTCTGTTTCATGCACAGGGCCTTTTATAGACCTTAATCACGACTTAGATCATGATTAGAACTCCTTAATCAACCCAAATTACGTCCCAGACCGTCGGATCAAGACCGGAAGCCACCCATACCATCGGATCACGCTCCGGTCCACGGAATAGTGCCGTGGACTGTGAGAAATGCGTGGGAAATGCCCACGCGGTCCACAGGCCCCGCCGTGGACCGCCCGATCCACGTTGGACCGGGGCAAAGGGGCCAGCAGGCCGCCTGGGCTGGCCCGCGCGTGCCTGGGCCGCCCGCCCGCTTGGGCCGCGGGCCTGGGTCGCGCGTCCCGCGCGCCACCGCCTGCGGCAGCACCGCTGCCGCCCACCGCCGGTCGCCGGTGGTCCTCCACCGCCTCGAATATCGTGCCGACTTCAAAAGCTCGTATCTCCTCCATCCGAGTTCCGTTTCAGGTGATCTTGATCTCGTTGGACTCCGTTTTTCGCCGCGAACCTCGCTGTGAGCTCAATGTGGACTGAATCTTGAAGCGTTAAATCATAACAGTTTGCGCTTACCTCCCTCCTTACCTTGTGCCGCTTGTGTAGCCTGGAACACCATCGACTCGGTGACCTCCATGTTTGGAGATTTGATCATATCCTTCACTGCAGCTTCAGCTAAAGGACCAAATTTAGTGGTAGATTGAAAATTAGAATGCATAACTTGGTCGGACTGTGAAACTTGCCTCGCCGGTTTTTTAGGCTGCAGCCATTCCTTGGTGGCCTGTCCGCCAACAGGAGAGGATTTTTGAGTGGTCGCTGTTTCATGTGAATTAATTGGAAGAGTCACCGGCACTTGAGCTATCCTAATCCAAGGATCAAAAATAGGGCATACATCACCATGTTTAGAAGAGCAAGCACAAGTATCCAAGGTGACTCCAATTTTCCCACATTTATAACAGATATCTGGCAGCTCCTTATAGGTGAATTGCTGCCAAATAATCTCATTAAGAATGTGAATCCTAGCTCCTGGGCAGACAGGTTTATTTAAATCCGTAAGGATACAGACTCTAGCATACCCCATGCATGAATGATTCAAAATCCAGGCATCCAGAAACAAAGGAACACCAACATACGAGGCAATTTTAAAGAGTTTTTTCGAGTCCCACAATTCCAAAGGAAGATCCGGCAAATAGAGCCAAACCCTTATCTAGAAAACTGTATCTCTTCCAGACTGATGTTCCCTTATCTAGAAAACTGTATGGAAGTTAATATGTATTCTTGATGGACTATAAATATTAATAAACAAACAATCTTTGAGTTTCCAACTAAAAAAATTGAATAAATAATTTGAAATTAGTGATAATAAATGTAAAAAATATAATAACTCTAGGTGGCACAATAAAATTTATTTGAGAAGCTGAGTTGGCAACACTTCAATACTCCTTCATATATATATATATATATATATATATATATATATAATTAGAAGTCTTAAGGCATGCCTCTCTATTTTCAAGAGGTCCAACGTTCAAATCTTTATGCCAGTGCCCTTATTGTATTTCCCGAAAAGAAAGAAATAGATATTATTAAAAAACCTCAACCATGAGTTTTGTTTGGATTTGGTCATCAAATGTGATTGGTATGTCTAACAACCAAGATTTGGACATAAATGCAGACATTTATTCTGTTAACAAGGAAAAAACACTGTTATTATTCAACAAAAACTTATCCAAGACACACCAAGTTAGGCCCAGTTTATTTGGTTCCATTTTAGTTCATATCTGAATTTGGATCATCAATTAGTATTTTCATCAATTCCACCCAATAAAAATCATCTGTCATCTACTAGAGTAGTCTCCATTAATTGATAAGTACAAGTGACCTAACTTGTTTATCAACTTTAAAGCTCCGAGGTTAGCATCTAAGACATCTGCTTTGGACCAGTGCTTGATCAATTATTTTGGAAATACTGGCACGCATGAAAGTTAAATCTAATCAAGTCATCATACTGTTGAAATCCTGCTCAATTGCTTTCATACCATCCATTTATTCAAGTATTTATCATAACAAGTAAATGATGTCCATTAGATAATTACACATTCTAAAACAAGGGGATAAGTAGTCAAGAATTATGACAAAATGTGACAATAAAAAAAATAACAACATGAGGATATCATGAAAAATACCACCAACATGTCTTATTTGTATAATTTAGCCAGCATAGGAAAGACAAGATAGGGCAAACGGAGAAAAGAAAAGAAGAGAATTTTAGACATGAATGAAAGAAAATAAAAGGAAAAAATAGAGAGAGAATTTTTCTTATCTTGATTCTCTTTACTTTTTGAGAGATTAAAAAAGAGGTTGAGTATGAAAAACATTCCTCTCCATTTCACTTTTTCTCTCATTATTTGACCATCCAAACATGGCATTTAAACATTTAATTTTCTTCCTTGGTCATTAAATGCTTAATTAAATGTGAAAAAATTGACTCTCTCTTCCTCTTTCCAACTAATAGGGATCTTAATTAGCTTCTCTCTTTGAATTCTCTTCTCCAATTCTCTCAATCCAAGCTGGCATCATAGAAATCATATGAAAGCATTTAAAAAATTCAGTATATATTTGCAAATAGATTAAGTCTGCTCTTGTTCGTCTATGGTTCAAGCCTAAACCATCATGTTGGACTTGAAGATAAGGACCTGGAAATCATAGACTTGTTTGTCTTCGGTTCAAATCTAACCTATCAGGTCAGACTTTAAGATAAGAACCTGGTAATTATAGAGAGAGAAGAGTAGATTCCGTCTATTCTATTAATTTTGTTATCTAGCATCCATGCTAGAAGTTCCCACGAACTGGTGGGTATCGCCGATCCAATTGGATCATCAACTTTAGCACTAGACTCTTTATCACCAAAAAAAAAACTTTAGCACTGGGCTGAAAGATCTCCTTTCACTTTGGTGCAATTTTGGATTAATACTTTTATGTTAATTTGATCCACATGGAATTGCTAATTTTAGAAATCATCAAACCGGTTAGACCCTCATTTAAAAAAAAAAAAAAAAAAACGATTATGACTAATTTTATAAATTGTTTTCGTACCACTCATTCAAAGCATGCAACAATACAAGAGGCCAAGTTCTTATAATAACAAGTAAATGATGCTTATATTAGACAATATCGGTTGCATAGAACTCAACAGCCTTAACAAAAGGCGCTCACTAAATACATGAAAATAAAGGCTAGGATGGGATGTTGGCAGACCGCTCCCACATTATAACCAGTGGACGATTACTTCTACCTTATTCACACTTGTTTGATATTTAATACCTAGTAGTTAGCATGTGAAAAAGCAAATTTTGGGATGGTAATTTTAGTTGATGCATCAAGTTTCCATCTCTAATCTAATCCAATTAGAACTTAGAGTGGATATGGATTTTAGAAAAAAATATACGAAATGAATTTGAATTATATATGGGTAATGATATGTCTAATTCTGAATCTGACCTGATATAATCTTGATCTAAACTCCTTTTCAAAATTATAATTATTTTATAATATTAATATGATGAATTTCTTATCTGATTTGATCTGATTTAATCCCTCTTGTCTATCCAATCCGATATGACCCGCACCTCTATTCAACTCGATCCAAGATAGATATAAGACAGATTTAGGTATAGAATTTTTAATTATGGGATAAATATGATATTAGCTGATCAGACTCATATTCGACCCATTGCCATCCCTAAGCAAGCTCAACTCATCCCGCAAACAAATCAAAAATAAAAAAAAATAAATACTTGCCATATGGGCCTGCTAAATATAATCAAACCAATTGGATCTGTTTATAATTCATAACCATATTTTTTTTTCAATTAACAAGGCTCCATGTATCATGCTAATAAATAATTAACATGGAGGGGATTTAACCTTGCCTTCTTTAATAAACTTGAGCAAGGGTAAACAATGTATATATATCAAAATTAACAAGTTTTATTTGCAAACCTAGAATAGTTGGTGGAGGGCCCAAGGGGGGAGGGAATATTGGCACCGATCACACCACACTTGTTAGAGATTCAAGCGAGAAGGTTGGGTTAAAGGCTAGAGATGCTGATAATAGCACTTTTGAGGCTAATGTATAACAATTTAAGACTTCATCTAATAAGATTAGTCGGAAGATATTTTTTGAATTTCTTCAGTTCCATATAAATATCCAAGATTTTTTTAATAAATAACCAATATAGGGACTATGGTCAGTTGCAATGAATTCGTACTGCAATGTCCCCTAATCTATATAGTTTATAGATTGGACTGAGTCGGTTTTGATACTATTTATAATATCCAGAATTTTTTTAAAAAAATTAGTTAGAAAATATTATTTAGATTTTTTAATCTCGTATAAGTATCCAAAATTTTTCTAATGAATAACTAATGTAAAATTAATTATACATTCGTATAAATCATTATAAGGTGCATGTGGTTCGATGATCAAAGATGGTGTCATGGCTCGGCCCATTGGGCCTTAAACCCAGCCTAATACACAAACAAAAAAAAAAAAAAAAAGAAGAGAAAACAGAGGAGAAGACTCCCGAAGGGAGACTTCTTCCTCCTCTCACCGACTCTCAATCGGAGTCGGAAAGAGACCCCCTTTTGGCTCTATTTAAAGGAGAAACCCCTTCTCCCTTTTTCTCACGAAGGAAATCGGAGCCAAACGACGAAGATCGTCGGAAATCACTCGCAAGAGCCCATCACCGTGCTCGCCTAGATTTCCTCGCCATAGCGATCACCGAAGCTCGAGGTAAGCCCAATTTCTCTCCCTCTCTTCTCCTCCTTCCTTCCAGTGCTCGTGTGCACGATCGCTGACGATCGGAGTCATCGAATTTTATTACGGAAGAGACCTCTGTTTTTACATTCTTTTCTTTGATTTTTCGGACGCCGGTGGTCGCCGTCGGCCATCAGTTTGGATCCCTTCGAGCCGTCCGTCGTTGCCCTCTTGTCGCTGGCCAGTCTCATGCCGATCAGCCATCGGTCGGCTGACTAATCGAGGGGACTGTGAGGTCCCCTGTTTCGGCCCAAGGCAAGCCGTGGGAAGAAGAAAAGAAAAAGAAAAAGAAAAAGAAAAGAAAAAAAAGAAAAAGAAGAAGAAGGAGAGAGACTTTCTCTCTCTTCTTCTCTCTCTACTTTCTCTCTCTAGATTATTTTTTTCTTCTGAAATTTTTAGAATTTTGAGAAAAATGATGATGAATTGAAATTGATCCTAATAATGAATTTTGATTTGTGATCACCGGACGGTATACTGACATCCACCTTGATCAGACCTAATATTTTTTAAGATTCTATTTTTTATGATTTTATTGAATTATCCACATGATAATTTCAGCATGATTTGATCTGATCGATCGTATTTATTGAATCATATCATCTGAAGAGTCCAAGATGAATTTCTCTCTAGAATTTTCTCTCTCTAAAACTGTTTCTCTCTCTTGATCGATTTATCAATAAATTTTTTTTTTTAATATTTTTGATCTGATGAAGAATCTTGATCCATGATTGTCGGACAGCGTACTAGCACCCACTTTGATCAGATCAAATATCTTTAGATTTTATCACCCATGATTCTATTGAATTATCCATGTGATAATTTCAGAATGATTTGATTAATTTATTTTGATCTGATCAATCAAATTTGTTGAACCGTATCGTCTAATTAGTACAGATTCATCTTCATGAATTTCTCTCTCTAAAATTATATCTCTCTAGAAGTTTATTTTTTTAAAATTTATCAAGAAAAAAATTTTATTTTGATGAGTTTGAGTGATGATGAGTTTGAATGATTCTAGTAAAAGCATCCTAATCCGTGATTGTCTGGTAGTATACCAGCACCTTGATTAGACCATGAACCATTAGATTTGATCATCCATGATCCCAATCTAGCCATGACTTGCTTAGATCATATTGATTTCATAAATCGAGATATTGGACCAATCGTAATGTTGGATTGTGTTACCTGATCAATTTGAATTATACCTCATGAATTCTCTCTCCTCTGATTTTCTCTCTCTACTTGATTTTATAAAACCAATGAAGAAACCTCGGTCCTATCACTTCGAATCCGATTTGATCTGATAGTCAAACTTTGGATCGTTTATTTTCTAATTAGATTTTGATTAGATGAAATTAGATGATCAGACCCAATCTAAACCGTTGAATATGGTATTCGTATCCTTTCTAATTATTGAAATTGATCATGTATAGGATTGTGGATGTTTGATCATGGGATATTGCGATATGATCTACGAATAAATTTTTTAGAAGAAAATTTATAGAATTATATGCATTATTGGAATGCGTTCGAGGTAAGTAATGTTTCACTTTTTTTAGATTTATCGATAAATTATAATATATTTTTTTAATATGATTTGTGAAACAATATATGAATTGGATGAATGATATTTTGTTATGAAAATATCTTTTTTGAAATATTATGATGAAGCATGATTGAACATATTAATTTCATGATGCATTATATTGATTGATTTCGATACTATATGATTATATATTTTCTTATCGAAATTAGAATATGAAATATGATTTATGAAGAATTCTGATATAAGAATAATATGAATTAACAATCTAACTATGTAAAGGACCCCGCCAATTGGGGTATATACATTAGCAAGTGATATCCTGAGGGTTTATGTCGTCAGAGAGACCAGCGACAAACTGTCAGAGAGACCAGCGGTTCTGAAGGACTTTGCTGCCAGATGATTCGCAGCTCACCGCAAGAAGATACGCGGTGTTATGACCCTGCCACAGAGAAAATGTGGTCATACCTCATGGTTGATGAAAAAAACTTAAGAATGAAAGAAATTGAAATCTCGAAAGAAACTCGAATTTTCGAAGAAGAAATGAATTTGGTATGAACTATGTTGCATAATCGAAATTGATTTCGAATTGATGAACTCTATATACTTATTTTCTATAAATAATTATTTACTTAAATACCTGATGAAATCTGTTGAAAGTGATCATTGCTTACTGGGCTGTCTAGCTCATTTCCTCTTATTTTATTGTTTTTACAGATGTTGAGGAATTAAGATGATACAAGATATGAATAGAAGAGTAATGAGAAGCAGAATCTCTATACTTTTATTTTAGACTGAAAATCTTATTGAATTTGATGTGAGGTGTATTGAACATTGTTGAATTTATTGAGATATTAAAGTTGAAATTTGGATTGTTATATTTTTGATTTAAATTATTGACTAATTATTTCTTTGTTGTTTTAGGATAGCATGATAAAATGTCTTGTATGTTTATGAAAAAAAAAATTTATGAATATATAACAGTTGTCATGACTCTCGATTCATAATCTTGAATCGAAAGTGTAACAGATGATCATGATTAATTTTCTTATTAGTTTGTAGCAACCATCAGGGATCAAACCGCCACCATGAGCGTAGGCAATGCAAGGTGTCAAGAACGATGCCACCTGACTGCAGCCAATAAGAGTGCCCACCATGTAGGGTGCCGTCACTAGCAGAACGGTCAGCATGGACACCATTGCGAAGGGAGTAGTGGAGCGAGCCATGGATGCATAGAATGGGAAAGCTTTTATTTTGTAACAGGTACTTTCTCAAAGGCCAAGGCATCAATGAATCGGGACGGACGGAATGCTTCGTATTAGACAAGTTTTTATGGACGAGAGGATGGAAGAGTGTTCCGAAAATATGGTGCGTGGAAGGCGTAGTTGGGAGTTGTAACTGGACAGGGCGTGATCATGGGGTGGAGAGGGAATAATATCGGATTTCCCTCCATTCAGAATCATGACTTTGGAGAGGGAGAGGAGAACGAGGCCACAAAACCATGAATTGCGAAAGACAAAGTGATTACCCATTGATGGATCCGGCCCTTTTGTTCAACCCATCACCATAACGGTTCCTTTTTCGTAAAGGATATCTGGGACCATAATTTTGTTATCCATCGGACAAAATAGTCCTTGCTCAATTAACGATCAACTCCCCCGATATCCTCATCTTAAATAATAAATATGATGTTGCCCCCTTTGTGATATAAAAATACAAGTTTTTTCAATAATGTGTCTCTCCATTTTTTTTATTTTATATTATAATGGCAGGATGAAGTAAGATTATAATAACCGTCTAAATATAAAGGATCCACAAATTTATTACTATATAAACAACAAGTCTATTTCATCTCAATAAAATTTAGATCCTAAATATTTTTTATAAAAAAAATATATACTGAAATTGGGATACGGATTGTATTGCTTAACGATTTAACTTATTTAATTTATTTTAATTTATTATAGATAAAATTAGATTATCTATTTAATTAACTAATCAGATTGAGATATATATTTTTGATCTATTTAATAAATAAATTATTTTTAAATTCATAGATTTTTTTCTATCATGTGTATGATCTTGGCTTCTATCTTGATGCGATTCAATTGCCATCTTTGAGTTGGAATGGAGAGGAGAATTAATACCTCAAAATCCCTTGATTAATTTATGTTCCATGATTACCCTAATTATTTTCTTGTGCCTACACTAGCTCATTCATTAATATAAAATTTAATGACACCATGTGCTAAGTTTGATATAGTTGATTCAATTAGGCTATCAGCCTTAATACCCTATTCGAGGGTTTAAAACCTCTGAATTGGGTCCGTATTGGCTCGATTCTTTTAGATTAACCTGACCCACATGACACTGTTACTCTAATCAGTCGTCAACAGTCAAACCACTCCTTAATTAATTGCTTTCACATCAATCAATCAGTTAGAACACGCAGCCATCGCAACAAGACAACAGTGCTGCAAAAACACGATATCCACAACTACCGGCCTTCGCCACAAAACAGAAGCTAAGGAGAGATGACGGCGGACCGCCCGCACACCGTAATCACAGCTTCCACCTTATTCTTAGCAAGCTTCTAACACCTCGACGACAGCTTCCACTGTAGTATATATCTACCACCTAGTGAGCAAAGAACAAGCTCATTTCACCCTGAAAACAAACCAAAAAAATGGTTACTCCCCCCATAAACCTCTTAATATAACCTAACAACAAGCATTCATGTCATATTTGTACATTTAAGATTCACTTATAATAGTCATTTCATGAACCCAGACTATGGTTACCAATGGCTTGGATGCTTGCTTAGAGCAATCAGTGGAGGGGCTGATCGAGTAGGGGACGCGGACGCCACGCTTGCCAGGAACTCCAGCAATGAGACCAGGCTTGAGGCCTGAGATACTCGCGGCAGCTTTCTTCAGGCAGTTGCAGGCGGTCCGGCGGTCAGGGGTGCTCCTCGCCGACGCCACCAGCCCCTCTCACACCACTACAACAACCAGAGGGGATCCGCCTGCCGTTGCGGGCGTAGACAACGCATGGCGTCAAGGAAGACGCCACCTGACCGCAAGTGACGGCATCTGCCATGCGTGGCACAACCACCAGCATTATTATTGCTAAAAATGCAACCAAAGCGAGGGGATCGAGCACTGGAGCGAGACATGGCTTAGTAGTGTAAGAATTTTTAGCTCCCCTTCTTTCTCAAAATGGAGTTACTCAAAGGCTTTGAAACTGGTGGGCATGATGGAAGTTCTTGGCGTAGGTGGGGTTATATAGGCGTGCGTGAAGGCGGGTAGGGAGTGAACGTACCGAAAATGAGGAGTGGGGAGGGTTGATAATTGGAAATGGGAATCAGACGGTGGTGGTGAGTTCTTAGGAAGGAGGATAGAAAATGATCCACTGTGAAAAATTATGGAAGTGCGATTGTAATAGCTTTTTTAAAAAGAATGGACACGTTGAAGCACCCGTAGGGATCGGCCTACCGTTGCGCACGTAGGCAATGCATGGCGACAGGTACAACGCCACCTGGCCACAGGTGATGGCGTCCGCCGCGTTCGGCGCCGTCGCCAGCATCACGGCCAAAATTGCCACCAAGGCCAGGAGAGCACCCAAGCGGACCATGGGTTGGTGTAGTACGAGAACTCTTAACTCTCCCTACATGGAGTCTCTCAAAGGCCAAGAAGGTGGTGGGAGGGATGGCCTGTGGGGGTTTTATAGGCGGGACAGCGTGCAGGGGAGTGCACTTGAAAATTTGGTGGGAAGGAGATCGAGGTGGTAGGATGTTGAGATTGGACGGTGGATGATGAGATCTTGGGAAGGCAATGATATTAATTCCAGTAAAATCATCTTTGTAGGAAAAATCTCCAATTCTATCAGTTGTACATATATAGATATCTGCATCCACTGCTATTACTACTAGTTCTCTATGGGGATATATGTATGCGTCTCCATCTCCGAACTCAACTCTAATTGAGCCTCATGTTTCGTTCTATAGTTCCTTTCTCTTCTTCATAAGCTATTAATGCGATGGTTAAGAAGCATGGAAGTCATGGTGAGTTGAGAAAGTGATATATGGATATTAGTGTGAAACTTAACAAGTTTTGTGTAGGGTTCTAGGAGACTGGAAGAGCGTTTGACGAACTAAGAATGGGAGTGCATCCGATTTTAATTCTATGTGGAGGTGAGGAGCCCATGATCAATGACTTGTCAAAGATCTGGAGTTCGGTTCACTTCAAAAACAAAGACGTTTGCAGAGGAATCACTTGACATGGATGCAAGCAAGAGTTTGGCGTAAAGAGACTAGAACGAAGAGAAAATGTAGAAAAGGATCGATTCCTACTTTTCCTTGCTGATTAGGTTGCAGGTGTCCTGATTGGGAATCTAGACGAATTTGTTTCACCGCATATACGAAGAAAGCTTTGGTTCTTACATGAATGGATATAACCAGGCTCCTTATTGCATCAGTTTTGAAATCAAATTTGATATATAGGTGCACATTATTCACCTTTACAGAAAAATTTGACCAATTATAAAAGCCGAGAAGCCAAGCTTGTTTTTTTATTTGTTTCTCATAATCTCTCGTTATTCTCAACCGCGTGTCCCACATTGTTCTATTGATTTTTTTTTTAATGAATATTAGAGGACTTCATTTTGACTCTCTTTTTGTGTGTGAAGCTCTAAGGTACTGATTCTAAATCTGGCTAACACTCTTTTTATAGAACTAGAATATTAAATTTTCTTACACGTTTGTTGCTAAATGCTTTGTGAAATCTGATTGTTACCTAACAGAAGGCACAACGAAATAAAAATGAAAAAAAAAAGTCTTGACATTGAGAATTAAATGTAGAAACAATGACATAGGATAAATGAAAGTTACTAGTTGCCAAGAATCTCTCTTCCATTACCAACTCATGGAGGATCACCCGGAGCCAACCGAGGTGTTTGTCATCAATAATTGGGTTAATAATTTTTGTTGGATCTCCACCGGCTTATTCATCAAGAAATTAATGATACTTAACATGTGTACGTATTTACCCAAAAAAAAAAACATGTGTACGTGGTCTGAAATGGATTTGAGTCCTTTCATATCCTCACATTGTCCAATACTCCAAACCTAACCTAACTAACAGGATCTTATGACAACGGGGGAGCTCGAAGAAAGCTGGGATAACAAGGTACGTTTGCAAGCTTAAAGATATTGTTGGGTGGATGTCTGATCAAAACATCATCTTTTAAAATTTTTTCAGTATCATACGATACAGTAAAAAAAAAAATAATTAAAATATATGGATCAATCATAAAAAGATTCACCTCCATGGAGCATGCAAACTTCACTATGAAAAAGAAAATTTTATAAGAGAAGACCTCACCCTCAATCCTTTTACACCCAATTCTCTCTCTCTAGAAGTTCTCCTCTCAAAAGCTCTCTCTCTCTTGGAAGATCCCCTGAACCCCTGATGTGTCTGGCGTCCGCTGTCCAGGAGCCCTGCTCCTTCTTTCACAACAACCTCACGCCTCTCTCTCTCTCTTCTCTTCGGATTCCGCGCGGTGCTCTTTGCAAAAAACCAGACCACACTGTCTCTGTTCCATGTACAAGGCCTTTTATAGGCCTTAATCATGACTTAGACTATGATTAAGACTCCTTAATCAACCCAAAAAACTCCTTGAACCGTTGGATCGAAAATCAGATCGACCCACGTCCTCCGATCGCGATCGATCCACAGAATAGTACCGTGGACCGCGAGAAACGCGTGGGAAATGCCCACGCGGTCCACAGGTCCAGCCGTGGACCGCCTGGTCCATGGTGGATCGGGGTAAAGGGCCCAGGCAGGGCACCTGGGCCTGGGCCGGCCCACTCCCGTGCGCGGGCCCGCGCGCGGGCTGGGCCTCACGCCCAGCTGGACTGCCCGCCCGCCTAAGCCGCGGGCTTGGGTCGTGCGTCCCGCACGCCGCTGCCGCCCGCCGCCGGCGGTCCTCTGCCGCCTCGGATCTCGTGCCGACTTCAAAAGCTCGTATCTTCTCCATCCGAGCTCCGTTTCGAGTGATCTTGATCTCGTTGGACTTCATTTTTCACCGCGAACCTCGCTGTAGACTTAATGTGGGCTGAATCTCGAGGTATCAAATCCTAACAATCTCTATCTCGACTCGATATTCGATCTCCTCCAAACTCTGAGAGCTTCTCGATCTCCTCGCCCCCATGCCCTGAGGCAATTGCCTGCTGATCATGGATAGACAAACATGAGAGTCGAGCCAGGCTGCTCGATCCCATCTCCGTCGTATGCTGTGCTCCTCCTGACCTGAGATTTGTTCGGGGCATCGTCCTGCGGTAATAGGAATCTCACCTTACAATGTCGCCTCTCATCCTCCCGAGTCTCCTGTCTCGTGCCCGATCCGCCTCCTAGAGCTCCACCTCGCTCTGGGCTCCATCTGGCTTCCGAAGCTCCAACTCGCACTGGACTCCCCGCCAGATAATAATGTCCTCTGCTCCCTTCTTCGCCTCCAACATAATCCTATCGCCGCGTAGCACCCTCAGGATTCCTCCACCAGCTATCGTCCTGTAGTCTCTCGAATTCAGTCTGCTAAGTGAGATAAGATTCCGCCTGAAATCGGGTATGTATCGGACCTTCCCCAATCTCCTCACTGCACCGTCATGTGTCCTCCAGCTGACCGTTCCAATGCCTCTGATCGCACAGCTCGATCCATCTGGCAGATATACAGTGCCCTCACTATTCTCTAGGGAGTCAAACTGCTCTTCTCTGCAACATACATGATAGGGCATGCAGAATCTAATATTCACTGTTGGAAAGAAGTAGATACCTCATCAGATATCTCTATGACATCTCCATCTGAATCACTGTCGGCCGTCGCTACAGCAACCACCGTCCGATTTTTAAGTTGAGGATAATCTCTGGCGAGATGCCCCAACTCCTCACACCGGTAACACCTGATTTTGCTCAAGTCCCTCCTAGACTTAGACCGCCCTTGTTGCGATCTCCTGTCGCTCCGTCTACCGCCTCCTGCTCCTCCAGAAGTCACCAAAGCTGAGCTACCGCCACCTGAGCTTGAAGCTGTGTTCTCCCTCTTGAGAACCTCATTCTGGAGTATCGCTGCGGTGACCTCATCCATCTTGATGGTGCTCTTCCCCACTAGAAGAGCAGTCACCAAAGACTCATACGAAGGGGAAAGCGACGCCAGCAAAACCAGCATCCTGGTCTTCTCTTCAATATTCTCGCCAACGCTGAGAAGGTCGGTGAGGATCTTCTAGAAGTGGCTGAGATGCTCCTGCACGCTCTGTCCCTCAGTCATCCGCAGTTGGTAGAACTGCCTCCAGAGGAAAAGAGTGTTGGTGAGAGACTTCACCATGTACAACTCTTCGAGCTTCGACCACAGCACCGTCGGAGAAGTCTCGCTCAGCACATGGATCACCACCTCATCCGTCAGGTACATGCGGATGGTACTCACCGCCCGCATCTGTAGCCGTTTTCAATCCCGCACCTCCATGGTGGTCGGCTTCTCATCACACAAGAAAGCATCGATCAACCCCTGTTGGATGAGCACGTCCTTTACCCTTGCCTGCCACAAGGAGAAATTGCTCTTACCATCGAACTTGTTGATCTCCATCTTGATTGTTCCTGTCTTCTCCATCTTCAGTCTTGCTCACCACCGCTGCAATCTGTGTCCTTATACCGTCTTGCTCTGATACCACTTGTTGGGTGGATGTCTGGCTAGGACACCACCTCCTAAGACCTTTTCAGTACCATACGATGTAGCAGGAAGAAAGAAGAAATAAAATAAAACAATCAAAATATGTGGATCAGCCACAAAAGGGCTCATTTTCATGGGGCATGCAAACTTCACTATGAAAAAAAAAATTTACAAGAGTGTTGGGTATAAATTACCCGCAGCCGAAATCGACAGCAGAACGGCTCCGCCCGGACTCCTACGGGAGCCGGGCTCCTCCTTCAAACAGCAGAACGGCTCCACCCGGACTCCTACGGGAGCCGGGCTCCTCCTTCAAACAGCAGAACGGCTCCGCCCGGACTCCTACGGGAGCCGGGCTCCTCCTTCAAACAGCAGAACGGCTCCGCCCGGACTCCTACGGGAGCCGGGCTCCTCCTTCAACAGCAGAACGGCTCCGCCCGGACTCCTACGGGAGCCGGGCTCCTCCTTCAAACAGCAGAACGGCTCCGCCCGGACTCCTACGGGAGTCGGGCTCCTCCTTCAACAGCAGAACGGCTCCGCCCGGACTCCTACGGGAGCCGGGCTCCTCCTTCAAACAGCAGAACGGCTCCGCCCGGACCCCTACGGAAGCCGGGCTCCTCCATCAACAGCAGAACGGCTCTGCCCGGACTCCTACGGGAGCCGGGCTCTGCCATCGACAGCAGGGTGGCTACATCCGGATCTCTATGGGAGCCAAGCTCCGTCCTCAGTCTCCGACCTCAGTATCAGCTGCTGGAGCCGGACTCCACCCACGACCTCGTCCGAAAGGGGGACCCCTCCCGGACTCCTACAAAGGCCGAACTCCGACTACTGCCGAGCCATGATCAACAGATCCGTGTCCTTTGGCAGATAACAATAACTGCCATGATCCTGTTCCACTTCCTGTAGCGGATTCCATGCGGCTCCACCTCCCCCTGCGACAGGTGCTGCACGATCCCACTACCTTCTGACAGGCTGTGTCAACAGCTATGATGCTGCTCCGCTCCCTGCGGCAGGTGCTGCACGATCCCACTACTCGCTGACAACTAGTAGTAACGGACGCCGCTCCACTACCTGCAACAGGCCCTATGTGGCGGGCCATGATGATGGCCACGTGTCTGCTCCATTATCTTTCGCAATCAATTTTTCTGACCATGGGCGGCCCACTACCAGGCGGTTACAAACGTCGCCATCAGTCCGTTGCCTCCCCCGCCTATAAAAGGGGGACTCAGATACGTTATTCTTTAAGCCCTTTTGCCTTATCTCAAAACTCTGCTAAACTCTCCGTTCGAGCACTCCATTCTTGTTGAGGCAGAGAACTGACTTGAGCGTCGGAGGGTCTTGCCGGAGCAATCCCACCTCCGGTTTAGACTTCCCTTGCAGGTCCCGGCGGCGACCGCGGCTTCCTCAACTCTAGCTTCTCCGGCGCAGGCGGATTTTTGCACCAACAAAGAGGATACCTCACTCTCAATCTTGTACACCCAATTTTCTCTCTCTAGAAGTTCTCCTTTCAAAAGCTCTCTCTCTCTTGGAAGACCCCCTGAACTCCTAAAGTGTCTGGCGTCCGCTGTCCAGGAGTCCTGCTCCTTCTCTCACAGCAGCCTCACGCCTCTCTCTCTTCTCTTCTCTTCAGGTTCCGTGCGGCGCTCTCTGCAAAAAATCGGACCACACTATCTCTGTTCCATGTACAGAGCCTTTTATAGGCCTTAATCACGACTTAGACTATGATTAGGACTCCTTAATCAACCCAAAAAATCTCTTGGACCGTTGGATCGAAAATCAGATCAACCCACGCCCTCCGATCGCGACCGATCTATTGAATAGTATCGTGGACTGCGAGAAATGTGTGGAAAACGCCCATGCGGTCGACAGATCCAGTCGTGGACCGCTCGGTCCATGGTGGATCGGGGTAAAGGGCACAGGCAGGGCGCCTGGGCCTGGGCCGGCCTGTGCGCGGGCTGGGCCGCGCGCCCGTCTGGTCCGTGCGCCTGCCTGGGCCGCCCGCCCGCCTGAGCCGCGGGCCTGGGTCGCGCATCCCGTGCGCCGCCGCCTGCGGCCGCACCGCTGCCGCCCGTCGCCGGCGATCCTCTACCGTCTCGGATCTCGTGCTGACTTCAAAAGCTCGTATCTCCTCCATCCGAGTTCCGTTTCGGGTGATCTTGGTCTCGTTGGACTCCGTTTTTCGCTGCGAACCTCGTTGTGGGCTCAATATGAGCTGAATCTTGAGACGTCAAATCTTAACAGGTATAAATATATAATATCTACAACCAAGCAATAGAAAAAAATAAGTGGTTATGACCGGACCGCTATCAATGGGTCCTTGGGCTACACCTAGCCAACGGACATGTGGTATCTGTATTTACCGTTGTACTATATTAATACTACCTTCTTCTTCTTCTTTTTTTTGGTGGAGAGGGAGGGAGTAAAGATACCAATACCATCCTTATTGTCTAATAAAAGAAGTCCTATGCTAGCGATACCTAATTTTAACGGCAATTAAAAACTCAGCCATGTTCCTAAGTAGAACCAGCATTTATGATGGCATATTTAGCTCTAATGCTCGACAACGTGGGACTTGAATGCGAATTACTTTCAGTAAGAACAGGATGAATTCTTTCGGCTAGGATTTGGCTACCGCTGAATTTGATGCACTAGACTATGCTTGGATTATCTAAACTTGCCGCATTCTTTTCATTTTAGATTAGGTTTGAGTGAAATAAATTTTTTTTTTATTTTGCAGAATAATGCATATATCTTTGAGTTTCCATATTTTGTCTTTTTTTTTTTTGGTGTAACTCCATACTTTGTCCTTTGTTTCACAAATTTAAGGCATCCAACACCCATTTAATAAATATCTGATGCATATTTTAGATATTTAATACACACGCAAGATTTCAGTCGTCATGGATAGCGTTCAAGTAAATAGATAACCAGCGGACTGTTTACCAAGAGCCATTAAAGTGAGGGAGAAGACAAAAATGGAGCATTCACCACGTGGCAACTCAGTCACTTTACCTAATTAATTTTAAAAAAATATATTTATAAAAATAATTTAATTTTTAATTTATTTATCAAAATAATATAAACAGGATAAAATATCATTCAAAATAATGCTACATTATCCATTTTTTTCCTCCCATTTTCTACGTAGACGATGAAAAAAAAAAAAATCAAATCAAATAATATTTTTTAAAACATCATTTGACATGATATTTTAAAAAATATTATTTGATTTGATATTTTTTTTTCATCATCTATATTAAAAAATGAAAAAAAAAATGGATGGCGTGGTTATCATAAAATATCATTTTGAATGATATTTCATTATATTTATATTATTTTGATAAATAAATTAAAAATTAAATTATTTTTATAAATAATTTTTTTAAAATTAATTAGATAAAATATTTCACAACAGAAATTATAATTGTCAAGAGAGAGCCCGCTACCGACCCAACTGCACCCATGTAAGGCCGGCAGTGACTTCTAAGCTGAACCGAGGGGTCCCGTCAACCCATTTAATGCACCCGAATCGGCCGGCCAACCCGGTTCGCCTGTAGAGCACGACACGTAGCTACCTTGTGTCGACATCACGTGCATGATCTCTGACATATCCTACGCCGCGTATTTTGTCTTGTCCTCTGTGTCGGTCTCGTGGGTCCCATTTGTATCTGAAGGGACAGATAGGCCATGCTGATGGACTGATGGATGGGAGTGAAATGACGTGGGAGGATGGGAAACATTGCGGTGACCGGAGAAATTAAAGGGTTTAATTAAAGCTTCAAATGCGTCGGATTAGTTCGCGATCCGGTCTGAAGCGATTCAATTCATTGAGATTTGATTTAAATTATTTAAAAAAAAATATATATCAAAATTTAATTTTAAAATTAAATTATTTAATTTTTTAGATCAAATATAAATTTATTAAATTTAAATCTAATATGATATACTTAAATTTTTAAATTTACATAAAACTTATGTTCAATGACTTAATATGTTCTGAATCCATTATATGATTCAAATATAGTATATACCAGCATGAATTGGCACAAATTATGATGAACTATTCTTCTATATAATATTATTATTATTTTTTTTTGTCCCTATAATTGAGTGACGCCCACTAATTCAAACTGATGGAGTTTCTAACAAATTTTATCTTCTTCTCTTTCAATTTTTACAAAAAAATCTTTCAAATCTATATAACATTTCCAACTCGAAAAATTTAGAAGATTAGTTGAAAATAGATATTTCACTTCCAGTTATATCTCACGACCGGCTTTTATATGTACATGAGATACATCTTGGCAGTTTTTTAAAATAAAATTGTCACATGTTAATGATCACTCTAAAAATCATTCGATGTCGCAGCTGTCATTGGATGATAAACTTATGAGATCAATTTCAAATCTACTCATGGGAATCAATTGAATAGGTATAGCCGATGCCGATTGGTTAATTTGATCCATAATCTGATCCAAATTCGCTCCGGATCTAAACCGAACCTATATTCTATGAATTAGAATCGAATTATATATGGATCCAACTCGAATGATTCGTTGGATCAAAAAATTTGATCGTAGACCCGATCCGATCTAACGCGATCTTCTAGTGGATTGAGTTTGGATCCAATATGAAGATCCAATTAAAGAACTGGGTCGGATTGAGATAACTCATGATCTGGTCTAATTTAATCCATTTGCACCTTTAGATCCAATAGAAGGTGATAAAAAGACAGCTGTCTCATAGAAATAAATTTTTATATTTTATAATAAAAAAATATATAGGATATGAAAAGCTGTTTTCTTAAAGATTATTTTTTTATCAAAAATAATTTTAAAACATCATGGTCATCTTAATAATTATTTTTAATAATTAATCTTAAATTAGTAACAGTATACTACTAAAAATTATCATAATATAAAAAATATGATAATATACTTAATAACTATTAAAAGTCACTATAATATAAAAAATTTGTCAAACTATTAGGAATTATAAGATCTCTAAAATTCAATCTGATAAATATTTTTAATATATATATATTTTAAAATATTTTTAGATTTAAAATATTTAAAAATAATTATTAAAAATTAGATATGTATCATTTTATAAATATATTATATAATTTTATTTAAGAGCATAATATATATTTTATACAACTTTTTCAAAGACAATTGATGCTCGATCAAATATAAATTATTTTATAAAATATATTTTGCATGCTATTCTTCTATGATCAATGAAATATATAAAATTAACTTTTTCATATCATATATCAATATATCAATACATCAATTTTTTTAAAAATATTTTAGTGTGATAATTTTTTTTTCACAAACTGAATGAGTCCATGGAGATTGCAACCATGGATGGAGGGTTGATGGCAGGCTGATGATCATCATTCCCGAAGGCTTTAGGTGGAACATTGAGGTTGGGGGTGCAACATGACGTGTCGGGGCAAATCTAGCTAGGTCAAAAAAATAGGATCCGTGAGGGATTGAAGGAAGTATGTGAACTTATAATTCTATTTAGTTCACTTTCATGCGTCAACAACAAATATCAAGCACATTAAATATAAATAAATAATATATAAAATAAAAATTCAGATCGAATCAGGTTTGGATCAAGTTTAAATCCTTAAGTTCGAGCCTTGTTTTATTATTTAACCGGTCTATTATTAAGATCCAACCTGAATCTAATAGGCCTAAACTCTAAACATTCGACTCGAGCTTACCTATACACAAGCTCCATTTATTATTTTATTTCTTTCTTATAGGTCAACAGGTTCTTGAGTACATGAGTCGAAGAAAAAATTAAAACAAGAATAAAAAATTTTATCCAAATGAAATATCTGTTTGAGAAAATTCAAGTTTCGATTTGAGATTTTAAAATAATATATCTTTGAAAGAGAAGGAGATGAAATATTTCAAGATGAAATTCATCTGATATATACATAGGGGATCCAACCTACCTGTAATGACATTAAATAGAGGTATTTCTTAAATCCCTATTATATTCAATTTATTATGATTGATTTGTTCTTAGTTAATTGGCTAAATATTTAAAGTCATATTATTCTTAATATTATAAAATTTACTTATTATATTAAGCTATATATGCTTCATGATTGATCTAATCGAAGTTAAATAATATATTAATATTTATATTGTAAGGGTACAGTATTTTTAGTTCTGTAGAAGGAAAAAAAAAAAGAAGAAGAAAAAAAAAAGAAAAAAAAAAGAGAAAAGAAAAAAAAAATGAAAGGGAGAAGGAGGGGATAAGGAAGTGGGCTCCCTCTGCCACGAGCAGGTCTTACGGTGCTAGAAAGAGAAATTCTTCCGAGCCCACTTCCACGCTTGTTTGGGCTGACCGTTTGAGTCGTGTAAAATTAAAATTCTATTTGTGAGCCTTGTCCTCCCTCAATTTTTTTTTTGAAAATATTCCTTCGATCCATCGAAGACGAACATACGAATCGGGATGATGAAGCCACGCTTTCGTGACTCTCGCTATCCTGTCGCTCGATCAGATGGTGCAGGACTGTGAGAAAGTATTCACTAGTGGAGCTGGCGTTGGGTTCAAGTTGCGGTGCCGCCGCGGCCTGGCCCCATAAGCGCCGGTGGGGGGAACCCGATGTGGACGCCCGCGGCGACTTCGCCCTCCTCCCCTTCCCACGCGGGACTCCTAGCCTGAGTCCGGCGACCACCACTTTCGCCATGGCCTCCGCCGGGGAGGTGTTTCTTGACAGGCCTGAAGCCCCAGGTTCGTTCCTCCTTTTCTTGTACTTCGAAAACTATATCCTTTTCTCTTTGCTGTTAGGGTTTATATCTTTCTTGTTTTTGATGTCTTATATGATGCCCAGTCCCTAATGCGGGGAAGGTTAAACGCTAATTTGAATTTTGGTGAGGATTTTGATGCTATCCATGCTTTATGAATGCGTTATTTAGTGATTGTTTTTAACAGGCTAGAATTGTTCCTTTTCTCTTTTCGTGGATTGGGATTGAAAACAAAAAAGAAAGATCATTTTAGGGTCTTGGGGGAATCTTCATGCATGATGCCTTTTGGTTTATATGGAAATCATTTGATGCTTTATCCTTCAACATAATCTGGATTATCTAGAAGGAATGAGATGCCATTTAAATAATATGAACACCGATTAGTATCCTAAGGCAATGAGGATGAGCTACGTGCAGCTTCATCCAAGGGACGTTGTCTAGGCAGCACCAAGAATTATGAGGTTAGGTGTGTAGGAAATGTTAAATATCTAACTGGTGACCGATCTTTATCTCATGTACTGCACCAAACAAAAAAACTTCAATGTCACTGCCAGTGTTTTTGTTTTGAACCTTTTTTAGATTGTCTCAAGATCATTTTCCTGTTGTAGAGATCTGTGTTTTTTGAGGCTAGCTGATAGAAATTATTCAATAAATGGATTACACATCTATACCTAATTTCACATTTTCGTCTTGGATGTGTTGAGTGGATGTCTGGTCAGGACACTACCTCCCAAGATCTTTTCAGTACTACGCGATGCAGCAGGAAGAAAGAAGAAATAAAACAAAAGAAAAACAATCAAAATACGTGGATCAGCCACAAAAGGGTTCGCTTCCACGGGGCATGCAAACTTCACTATGAAAAAGAAATTTTACAAGAGGAGACTTCACTCTCAACCCTTGTACACTCAATTCTCTCTCACTAGAAGTTTCCCTCACAAAAGCGCTCTCTCTCTTGAAGACCCCCCTGAATCCCTGAAGTGCCTGGCGACCGCTGTCCAGGAGCCTCCTGCTCTTTCTCTCTCAGCACTCTCGCCTCTCTCTCTCTTCTCGGGTTCGTACGGGCTTCGTACGGCGCAAATCCGAACCACCTCACTGTTTATTCATCACGGGATCCTTTTTAAGGGTTAAACCGGGTTTAAACCTAATTAGATTAGGTTTAAGAGTCATAAATAAGCCAAATCAACCTCCTGAACCGTCGGATCGTCATCGAAAATCACCTGGGCCCTCCGATCGCGCTCCGGTCCATGGAATAGTGCCGTGGACCGCGTGAAATGCGTGGAAAATGCCCATGCGGTCCACAGGCCCCGTCGTGGACCGCCCGATCCACGGTGGACCGGGGCAAAGGGGCCAGCAGGCCGCTGGGCCTGGGCCGGCCTGCGCGCGGGCCTGGGCCGCGCCTGCGCGCGGGCCTGCGCGCGGATTGGGCCGCACGCCCGCCTGGGCCGCACGCCCCGCGCGGGCCTGGGTCGCGCATCCCGCACGCCGCCGCCTGCGGCCGTGCTGCTGCCGCCCGCCACCGGTCGCCGGCGGTCCTCCGCCACCTCGAATATCGTGCCGACTTCAAAAGCTCATATCTCCTCCATCCGAGCTCCGTTTCGGATGATCTTGATCTCGTTGGACTCCGTTTTTCGCCACGAACCTCGCTGTAAGCTCAATGTGGGCTGAATCTCGAGGCATCAAATCCTAACAATCTCCACCTCGACTCGATATTCGACCACTTTCAAACTCTGAGAGCTTCTGGATCTCCTCGCCCCCATGCCCTGGAGCAATCGCCTGCTGATCATGGATGGGCAAACATGGGAGTCGAGCCAGGCTGCTCGATCCCATCTCCGTCGTATGCTGTGCTCCTTCTGACCTGAGACCTGCTCGGGGCATCATCCTGCGGCAATAGGAATCTCACCTTGCGACGTCGCCTCTCGTCCTCCCGAGTCTCCTGTCTCGTGCCCGATCCGCCTCCTGGAGCTCCACCTCGCTCTGGGCTCTACCTGGCTCCCGAAGCTCCACCTCGCATTGGGCTTCCTGCCAGATAATAATGTCCTCTGCTCCCCTTCTTCCCCTCCAGCACAATCCTATCGCCGCGTAGCACCCTCAGGATTCCTCCACCAGCTACCGTCCTGTAGCCTCTCGAATCCAGTCTGCTAAGTGAGATAAGATTTCGTCTGAAATCGGGTATGTATCGGACCTCCCCCAATCTCCTCACTGCACCATCATGTGTCCTCCAGCTGACCATCCCAATGCCTCTGATCGCACAGCTCGATCCATCCGGTAGATATACAGTGCCCTCATTGTTCTCCAGGGAGTCAAACTGCTCATCTCTGCAACACACATGATAGGAGTATACAGAATCTAATATCCACTGCTGGGAAGAAGTAGATACCTCATCAGATATCTCCAAGACATCTCCATCTAAATCGCTGCCGTCGCTACAGCAGCCACCGTCCGATTTTTAAGTTGAGGACAATCTCTGGCTAGATGCCCCAACTCCCCACATCGATAACATCTGGTTTTGCTCAAGTCCCTCCTGGACTTAGACCGCCCTCGTTGCGATCTTCTGTCGCTCCGTCTACCGCCTCCTGCACCTCCAGAAGCCACCAAAGCTGAGCTACCGCCACCTGAGCTCGAAGCTGGGTTCTCTCTTCTGAGAACCTCGTTCTGGAGTATCGCCGCGGTGACCTCGTCCATTTTGATAGTGCTCTTCCCCACTAGAAGAGCAGTCACCAAGGACTCGTACGAAAGGGGAAGTGACGCCAGCAAAACCAATGCCCTGGTCTTCTCCTCAACGTTCTCGCCAACGCTGAGAAGGTCGGTGAGGATCTTCTGAAAGTGGCTCAAATGCTCCTGCACGCTCTGTCCCTCAGTCATCCGCAGTTGGTAGAACTACCTCCAGAGGAAAAGTGTGTTGGTGAGAGACTTCGCCATGTACAACTCTTCGAGCTTCAACCACAGCACCGTCGGGGAAGTCTCGCTCAGCACATGAATCACCACCTCATCCGTCAGGTACATGCGGATGGTACTCACCGCCTGCATCTGTAGCCGTTTTCAATCCCGCACTTCCATAATAGTTGGCTTCTCATCGCACAAGAGAGCATCGATCAACCCCTGTTGGATGAGCACGTCCTTCACCCTTGCCTGCCACAAGGAGAAATTACTCTTACCATCGAACTTGTTGATCTCCATCTTGATTGTTCCTGTCTTTTCCATCTTCAGTCTTGCTCACCACCACTGCAATTTGCGTCCTTGTACCGCCTTGCTCTGATACCATTTGTTGGGTGGATGTCTGGCCAGGACACCACCTCCCAAGATCTTTTCAGTACCACGCGATGCAGCAGGAAGAAAGAAGAAACAAAACAAAAGAAAAACAATCAAAATACGTGGATCAGCCACAAAAGGGCTCGCCTCCACGGGGCATGCAAACTTCACTATGAAAAAAAAATTTACAAGAGGAGACCTCACTCTCAACCCTTGTACACCCAATTCTCTCTCACTAGATGTTTCCCTCACAAAAGCTCTCTCTCTCTTGAAGACCCCCCTGAACCCCTGAAGTATCTGGCGACCGCTGTCCAGGAGCCTCCTGCTCCTCTCTCAGCACTCTCGCCTCTCTCTCTCTTCTCGGGTTCGTACGGGCTTCGTACGGTGCAAATCTGAACCACCTCACTGTTTGTCCGTCACAGGATCTTTTTTAAGGGTTAAATAGGATTTAAACCTAATTAGATTAGGTTTAAGAGTCCTAAACAAGCCAAATCAACCTCCTGAACCGTCGGATCGTCACCGGAAATCACCTGGGCCCTCCGATCGCGCTCCGATCCACGAAATAGTGCCGTAGACCGCGTGAAATGCGTGGGAAACGCCCACGCGGTCCACAGGCCCCGCCGTGGACCGCCCGGTCCACGGTGGACCGGGGCAAAGGGGCCAGCAGGCCGCTGGGCCTGGGCCGGCCCGCGCGCGCGGGCCTGGGCCGCGCCTGCGCGGACTGGGCCGCGTGCCCGCCTGGGCCGCGCGCCCGCCTGGGCCGCGCGCCCGCCTGGGCCGTGGGCCTGGGTCGCGCGTCCCGCGTGCCGCCGCCTGCGGCCGCGTCGCCGCCGCCCGCCGCCGGTCACCGGCGGTTCTCCGCCGCCTCGAATGTCATGCCGACTTCAAAAGCTCGTATCTCCTCCATCCGAGCTCCGTTTCGGATGATCTTGATCTCGTTGGACTCCGTTTTTTGCCGCGAACCTCGCTGTAGGCTCAATGTGGGCTGAATCTCGAGGCGTCAAATCCTAACAGGGTGGTTATGAAATTTTGACATACATATATGAGCCGTTTTGGAATATAAACTTTGGATTTCTCAAGGGAGAATTAAAATTGAATTTAAGGAAAGGATGATACTTGTAAGATGCACTTTTAGTGGAGTCAAAAAATAATTTTGATTTGAGATTCTGATAGCCTGTTGCCGAAGAAATAAAATTGCCTCCTAAATGTATGACTACTCAGGGAGGTTTAGCATATTATGGGGCATGCCTTTTTGAACAGACAGTAATCTCCCCTATAATTTTCTCACTTTAAAAGGAAAACTCCCACTTGCTAAAGTTCCAGGCTTCCTGCAGTGAGTATATTTACGTATATTTTGGGCTCAATGCTCTGAATAGGATTCTTTTAGTGTCTTGATTTATCACTATGCAGTATGTTCCACCTGCCATGGCGGCATCAAACACTTCCAATGTGAAAATTAACATCAAGTTTGAAAATCACGTTCATTGCTTGGCCGAACCTAAACATGGAGGAAAGATTCTATTGTTGGAGGAGGGAGTAATGATTAAATTATTCAAACCAATTCTTCGTGTTTGAAACAACTGTCACCTTATTGGGCTTATTGATTGAAAATTTTATTTTGTGGCATGGGTGCCCAAGTGTTTGTGCATAGGACTAATGCTAACAACCTGAATTAGTCAAAATTTATCCTTATGAAGACAATTTTTTACTATGCTAGTGTTGGATGGTCTCTTTAACTGTTTTTATCCTTGAGATTTATATAGAGAATCTGTGATTCTATTGAAGATCTAGACATAATAAAATGCCATCTGTGCTTCTCAGTTTTTAAAGCTATGCAGAACACTTCTTCAATAGTTCATTTTGCAACTTTACATATCAACTTGAATGCAATTCTTTCTTTCATTCTAAAATAGTGTAGCTGATGATGGAATTGTTTGACATATGACTTAAGCTATACCTGTTATGATAAATTAGTCTATTTCCTTTTTGCCTCATCTCTTATGAAGATATGATCATCTAGTCTGTTCAAAAACTGCCATACACTCCCCGTCCCCCCGCTCCTCTCTCTTTCTCTATCTCTACCTCTCTACCTCTATCCCTCTCTCCCCCCACCTCTGCCCCAGCTATCCTAACAGTATCTGTTCTAACATAGTTTCTCCCATTACTTCCCCTCTATCTATAGCCCCTCTCTCCCTTTCTACGTTTGTTAATGCAATAAGTTGAGAATATGGCACCATTACGATGGGAGAGGAAAGGTGTTCTCTATTCAAATAATTTGATGTTTATTCTCATAATTTATTTTAAATTTTTAAGTTTTTTTAAATAATAATATCATCTTGTCTAATTATTTTTTTTAAAAAGGTACATGCCCTTCATGTGCCCATATAAAATGCTTTTGATTTTTTAAATTTGTTCTCCCCTGAATTCAATTGCATATTTCATAATTATTCTATTTTATGCTTTTGTGTTTTTTTACTCTATATTTTATAATGTATTTTTTTTTGTTTAGTTATTTTGTTTTCAACCTGCTTTTTTATTTATTCTGTTCTTTCATATTTATAGTCTAATTTTTATTTTTCTTATTCTTTATCTATGTTATTCTTTTATCTTTTTATGTTGTCAATCTTGCATGTCTTTAATTTTTGCCTTTTTGTTTATCTTTTATTGTTTTTTGCAATTCACATGCCCAAAGAATATGTGCATTATTTTTTGTTATTTATTGTTTCATTTTCAGTTTCTTCTATTCTGTGTTTCATTTATCTTTTACATTCTATAATATAGCTTTTGCTTCATTTTAGTTATTTTTTGTTTTCTAGTGACATTGTTTTTATTACATTCTATATTTCTATTCATTAATATTTACATTCTAATTTTATTCTCCTATTCTGTTTTTCACTTAGTTTTGTTTTGTCTATTTTTAAGTTTTTGTACTTTTTATTTTTATATGTTCTGTTTGTTTTTGTTTATTTTTTGTATTTTTATTCTCATTTTCATTTTTCAGGCTGTATTTGCATGTTTTGTATTTAACTTTTTGTTTTTAAATGTGCATTTGCACATGACCATATACCGATTGCATAAAACTTGATTTGATAGAAATAAAAATTTATTAGGATTAACCATAATGACACCACTTATTCTTTTTTAGATCGCACTAATTAGTCATTGGTATTGTTATGACCATACAAGCATTTCTGTCATCAAATTTGATGTTATCTATATAGCATTACTCATATCTAGAAGCCATGGTGGATCAAACTGATCTTACAATTGGTTGCAGTTTAAACTTATGCAACCAAAGAGCAACCCTTCAGAATAGCAGTATATTTGGGAAAGGTCTGCCGGAAACAGGAGAGGTGATAACTTTTAATATTACAAATTGTGTTCTTCTCAAAGCCAAAATTAAGCCAAACAGCCAACTTGAAAGCAACCCCAAAGTAATTATTAGACACATTAGATAGTCTATTATATGTGTCATATATGTTGGATGATGCTTAATCTGCATTGCTCTTAATAGCCTTGGTTAATTTATTTTCATTTTAATGGCCATGACTAGATTGTTTCAATTTTTCCTTTTCTTTTTTTCTTTAAAGAGAAAAGACTTTGATGTCAAGATGCTTCTGTATGATCCTAGAGGTGTTGTATTTTTTAGATTGTAAAAACTATAGAGCTACAAAAATTTTAAAAAATTAAATAGCGGTAAACTGTAAGATAATATAGCAAAAAGAAAACAAAAAGAAACATTACACAATATCTGTCCATATCTGTTAATTGCTTTTTCACTCAAAGTCTTCTTTAGATAGATATTCCTACCTTGATTATCCACTAAAAGTGCTAGTAGGGAATATCCAGTCATATATTATTGAGCTTATTTTTTTCTCTGTATTTTTTTTATTTTATTTTTTGGTGTGTAGATTGCAATATGATGGATTTCCCCCCTACTCATAGTAGAATGTTGCTTTTAGTGGAACATTTTTGGAAGTTGTTTATATTTTTGTTGCTTAAAATCATGAATTATTTTTACTAATTGGTTGGTGCATTGCATAAATTTTCCAAATAATGTTGCAATTGGCAGTTATTACTCTTCTTTAAGCACGGCCAACATAGACATCCATAGTTCAGGAAAACCGTGTGCTCGCTAGGAAATATTTTAGCAAGGTATTGAACTATATTTTGTTCAATAAATTAAATTGCATGTCTTAGTGCATTCTTTATTGCTTGTCGGAATTTTTATTAGATAACCTAAATTTTTCTCTTGCATTTTACTTGCTAATTTTCATTTAGTATTTTACTACCGGATTGATTTAGCATTTCGATGTGGGATTGAGTGAGGTATATAAATAAAAAACTTTATTTGATTTTTAGTATTGCCATTTTATTTAATTTGAGATGCTAATATCAATTGATTTTTCGCTAGTTGATGCATTATTTTAGTTCATTAAAAATATGACCTGGCAATGAATTTGTTTATAAGGAGAGTTAAAGTATGGAATGCTCATTGATGTAACAGGTATCGTATGAGTCATCCCTTGAGGCTATGATTTAGTTATTAATATATTAATGACAAAAACAAAACTAAATAATTGTTTATGTTAGATTAGGGCTAAAGACAAAAAAAAAAAATGTTAGTATAACATACAATAAGGTGGGCATTCTATCTGATGTGATGAGGAAAAATAAAACGAGCAAGAGTAGTAAAATGAAAAAAATAAGAGTGCAATAAGCAGAAAAAGAAGCTACTACAGTTAAGTTCATTTATTTGTTGTTTTTATTTCCCTGTTTGTTTCTTTATGTTTTGATTTCTAATTTGTTAGAGAAAGAGAGAGAAAATAAGGGAGGCCCCACCCGGATTGTGATTACCTAGATTCCAATACTTGGGGATGCAACATCAAATCCAAAACCTCTGGTTGCTAGGCAGATGACTAAAGCAAGCTATGCTCCTTTTTTTTTTCCTCTGTAATTTCTTGCTTAATTTTTGGTAATATTATATATATGATGATTAGAAACATGGACAAAGAAGAGGGTTTGGTCTAATCATAATGAGAGTAGTTTAGATTGTAACTTTGGAGATTGATGTTTCTCGCTTTAATTTATTTAAGTCTGCGAATTATTTGTATCATAAGTGGAACTTTAGATATTAAAGCTATAGTGGATTCATTGTACTGACAATCTTGGGATTACTCATTGGTTCAAGAGATCTTAGCACTTAACGCTCAGCTTGACAAGAAGTTTTCTATGATGATTATAAGGCACTAATACATCCTAGGACATGGTTCAGTGAATTCCAGATTATGTGGTCCATTTTTTGCTTTTCATTTTTTTCCCCTTGGGAGGTTTACGCTACTAAGATGCCAACTATGTTGGGTTGTGATAAAAGATACTTGGCACCCAAGGACCTATACATGACAATCACCTATGTTATTCTGTTGTTGTATAATTTTTGGGTTATCATATGGTTAATTAATCTACAACACTATTTAACTATATATTACTACATGATTATTGTGTTCCGTGCAATGCAATCAAATTCTTAATTGCTTGTTCCTTTGAAAAGATAAAATAGTACAAATTAGAGAGGTCAAGAGGCTCAATGAGGGAGGGTCCGAGGCCCTGCAAATTAAACGAGACAAATGATGGGTATCTGGAATGATTTGGCTAGGGGGATTTTTCTCAGATTTTCTTGAACTTTTTTTCTGAACCAACTAAACAAGCCCAACCCACCAGCACAATGAAAGGCCGATACACAGAGGAGACTGTAGCTTCACAAGATGGGATAGGATTGCCACCAAAGCAGAACTACCTAATATAAATCTGAACTTGAGCTTAATATCTTTGTATCTTTTGTCAATTTTGTGAACTATGAAGGTGTTTGGTTGGGAGGAGTAGAGGTCCGGAATCGAAATCAGAATGGGTGACTCTCATTCCAACTGCTTGGTTGGAAGAAGTCCGATTCTAATTCCGAAGTGGAATGAAAATAGCTCAATTTATATAGAACTCAATTCTTACTCACCTCTATGGATTCAAATTTTCATTCTAATTTCGATTTTGATTTTTATTTCGGTCATTAACTAAATGCTTCGAAAGATTTGATCATTTCGATTTTAATTTTAAGTCATTTTGATTTTGATTTTTATTTTAATTTCGATTACGAATTAAATATCCCTACGATTTTAATAGGCCAATAAGACTATAAAATCGTTTGAACTACAGCCTTTCCATTTGGGAGGCATGATGCAAGAAAAAGGTCACAAAAGGCTTGGTGTACTTTTCAGCTGTTCAGCCTGTGACTTTTGATCATATGTCGCCTTTAGCCCGTCAAACTGTAGACACTTTAATGTCTGATGTCGGGCTGAAGCAGTTGGATCCCTCTCAGAGCAGTAATGGATTCTAATCTTTCTATATGACTCATTGAGTACTGGGAAAATATAAATTGCCACGCATCAAAAGCACCTTACTGAGGCGGGAAAGCGACTAACAAGCTTTGGAGCGTGGTTTTAGTAACACCACTATTTGCACTGCAAACGATGTTCAGGCCGCCAAAGAGCTTTTAAAACTAGATTCTTGCTTTCTTTTGGTGTGGAGTTTATAATGGCCTTTGTGCTGATTTAAGAGAACATTTCTTACATTTCTAAACTTAGTATTATATTTTGTTTATATGAATTTTATGTAAATATATTTAATTTTGTGTTTGTTAAGTTCGTTAAGATCAGGTGGTATTAGACTATAACTTAAAGAGCAGAAGTGCATGCTGAGAATTGAATATAAAAAAGATTCAATTAACGATAACTTGAAAATATGAAGAATTTTTTAGTACAATCAATTTTGCACGACAGTAGACTTTAGATATTCCAAAAGGTATTAGTTTTGGTATATTGGACTTAAAATGATCGTATTATAAATTGTTGAAGGTGGGCCTGCTGTGTAGACCCACAATAGAAGGTTGAATCTTTAGACTAGGAGAAATCTTAGGAAACCCTATCATTTTCAGTGTTATGGTGGAAAAGAAAAATGAGAGATGGACGGTTATCAAAAAAAGAAAAAAAAGGAAAGGTAAGTTATGTTTTTTGTTTTTGAACTAAGTTGAATTTTCTTAAAGATTCATAAATTATAAAAAGCTAAAGTTTAATTCTTATACTTTTTAAACCGTTTTAATGTGATCTTTTTCCTAGACTTGATGATTTTCTCTTATCGAAAATTTCAGCTGATGATAATCGATGTTTATGTCATGAAAAATGTCTGACGAAGATGATGTAGTATATGAGTGATAATGTGGTATAACAGATGAAAAATTTTATTTTGTTGACATAATATGGGTGATGACATGACATATGCTGTGAAATTTTTCTAAAAGTATCTAATCATGGAATAACATGTCAGTATTTATAGGTGATGTGGCATAGATGATATGGCACATGGGTAATGACGTGACATAGGTGATGATATTGCATCTGTTGTAGAATTTTTTTCGAAAGTGTCCAATCATCAAGTGATATGTTAACACGCATAGATGATGTGATATAGATGATGTGGCATATGGGTGATAATGCGGCATTTATTATGATTTTTTTTTTGAAAGTATCCAATCATTAAGTGACACATTTTCACTCATATATCATAAATTATATTTTTTGTCCTCTAAGCTTCACAAATATTCTTATATAATCCTTATACTTAAAAAATCTCTAATTAGGTTCTTGGATTTTCAAGTATGATTTAGTTTAACCTTTCTAGAATGGTGGTAAAGAAGGTGATGATTCTGATATGGGATGAATCATTGGACGCATTTAAGAAGTCGCAAATGATAGCGATATTTAAAATAATGATATTGGGTTTAGACTTAGAGATGGCCTCAAAGTAGATTAGGTTTGGAGATCTGAAGATCGTTGTTATGAATATTGTAGCGATTAGATGTGGCAACAGATCGGATATGGATCAGCTAGATCGATACCCATATTTGCTTCGATAGAAAAAAATTATATTCATACCTGCTCCGTACCCATCTCGTATCAAGTGGGACTCCTAGGATGGGTTGGACATGTTCGAACCAATTTCTCTCTCTTTTCCCCATCTCTGTCGCCGCCCTACTACCATCGATGACCCCATTCGACCATCTCTAAACCCTACAAAATATCATGCTTCCACCAAGATTAAGCTCTCAAAACCTCAAGGGACCAACTCACACCGCCATAACTTGCACAAAATCCCATATGCTTGAGAAAAAACCCCAATCCGAATTGAAAAACCCTTCCGATCTCCCTCAGATGCTCTCCTTCCTCAATTGGGACCAACTCACACCACCATAGCTTGAGAAAAAAAATCCCAATTGAAACCTAAAGAACCCTCCGATCTCCCTCAGGTTCTCTCCTTCCCCATAGATCTCGAAAAAAGAGAATGAAATGAAAAGAAAAAGATTGCAAAGGAAAAAAAAATGATCAATCTATGTGGGAAAAGGTCTTTCTTGTTAATTTTTTCCATCTTTTCCTTATTTTTTGTTGATTTTTCATATGTTTCCCCCCGTCTTTCCTCTGATTTTTCCATCCTCAGGAGTCTCGATCAGGTGGGAGGATTGGAGTAGTCAAATAAGGAAGCTTAGATGATGGCTAGGGTTCTGACATCGTGCCATTGCCGCCAAGGGTGGGGAGTCATCGGCCACTGAGCGACAGAGAGAGAGAGAGAGGGTAGGAGGACGGGGGCGGCATGAGTTTGATGTAAACGAGAGAGAGAGAGAGGGGTGGGGGCGGATTTCATATAAATGAGAGAGAGAAGGGGTTTTTAAATTTAAATAAAGGATATATCGGGATGGATTCAGGGTGGGATATATCATTATCCATACCTGATCTAAATTTACTTCAGATATTTTTTCTAAAATCTATACCCATCCCATCTCTTAATCGGATTGGATAAAATCCATCCCATTCAAGTCAAATCAAGTCGGATATCTATCGGATCAGAAACAATTGCCACCCGTGTGGCGACAATGAAAAAGTATGCGGATTCGACATTCTTAATTTTATTGTTGTCGAGCTTGCTGTTGCTATCGAATTTCTTCTTGAAAAGAATAAATCAATAATCATGGACTATACAATTAAGGATTTTAAGTATTTATTCTGACTAGAGTAGCATAGGTGAGCTAAGAGAATAAATGAATGAAAAGTATAAATTAGTTTCTTTCTCTTTTGTTTATCATCTTTTGCTTTTCATTCTTCTTAGGTTCAGATCCAACTCTCTATATTTGTCTTGTACATATTTATCTTTGTTAGATACGTATGATGCAGTATTATATATGAGTCATGATGATATAGATTTTTTTATATATATATTTATATCTGTTCTGATACAAGATATGAGGAAAATGACGATGGGTTAAAAGTATGCTTAAAGATGGACTAGAATCAGCAGTATAATAATATATTATTGATATAATTTTTTTTTAATTTTTAGTTTATGTATTACTTCTTTATATTAGTTTTAACTATCGAAATCATATTAGTTTAAATTAAATCATATTTGAATATTAGAAGACATAATTAGAGATTTTTTAAACTACAAAGCATCGGCTGAGATCCTAATTAGGGGATCTATTCTATTTCAGCTGGAGCAAATGCCTGAGATCTTTAGTTGTATAGATCATAATTATTGATCTATTCTTTTTCAATGAGAAACTTAGTAGCGGTAGTGAGCTCAACAACAGCAAAATTAAGAACATTGATCCTACATACTTTTCTGCTGTTGTCGCTATATTCATCATGGCGGTTTTCAAATCCTCGAACATGATATGCTTTGAGACTATCTCTAAATTTGGATCCAACCTCCCTGTTAGGAATACCGCCGCCATTCTCGGATTTTTAAATGCATCCAAAGACTCATCCCGTATCAGAATCATCACATTCTCTGCTATCATACTGGAAAGGTTAAACTAAATCATACTTGAAAATCAAAGGACCTAATTAGATATTTTTTAAAGTGTAAGGATCATATAAGAACATTTATGAAACTTAGAAGATAAAAAATATAATCTATTATATATAGGTGATGATGTGGCATGGATGATGACATGTTACTCGGTGATTGGATATTTTTTAAAAAAAATTCATAGCACATGCCATGTCATCGATTATGCCATGTTATTGCCCATGTGCCATGTCATCTATGCCATGGCATCTATGAGTGCTGATGTGTTATTTAATGATTGGATATTTTCGAAAAAAATTCAGTCGATGCCACGTTATCGCCCATGCCATGTCATCGCTTATGCATCATGTCATCTATGAGTGCTGACGTGTCATTCAGTGATCGGATATTTTTGAAAAAAATTTCATGATAGATGTCATATCATTATCCATGTGCCACATCATCTATGAGTGATGACGTATCACTCGATGATAGGACACTTTCAAAAAAAAATTTACAGTAGGTGCCATGTCATAACTCATATCATGTTAGCAAAATTAAAAGTTTCATCTGTTACGTCATGTCATGTCATCCTCATTAGACATTTTTTGCCATATAATCATCGATTATTGCCGGCTAGAATTTTTGGCAAGAGAAAGAGGCCGAATCATTGGAAAGAACCATATTAAAATAATTCAGAAAGTATAGGGACAAATTTTAGCTTTTTATAGTTTAGAGATCTTTTAAGAAAATCTGACTTAGTTTAGGAATCAGAAATATAATTTATCTAAAAAAAAATAAGTGGTGCAAAGAATTTAAAGATATAGAATCTTGATTTTGGAAGAAGAAAAACTTGTAAAGGGCTTTCTTGACTGAGATATGCACTGTTTCGTAGCTTGTTGGGATCAAATTTATTTAGAGAAAAAGTGTTTAGCCATTACAATTCTTAAATTAGAAATTACATTGGTAAGTTAATTTTTTTTTATTTGATTGAATCCTTGTATTGGTGGACCTAGAGTTTGATTTGTACCATGATTTTTTTTTTGTATATGTTTATTTAGTGTATGGAACTTTAAATCTGGAAACTACCCATATTTATTTTTTTTAAGGGATTATTTTATATTATGCATTTATATGATAAATGCATAATATATTTAATTCTTTTTTTACTTGGCTATGTCATTAATAATTTATATTATGCATTTATATGATAAAATCTAATTTATATATGAAATGTTATGGATTATAAAATTATTTATTATCAACTTATTTTTATTTAGTTTGAGATTTTTTTTTGCTGAAACATCTTTATTAAATTGAAATGTGCACAATTAGTGTTCGTAATATATTGTTAATCAAAATTTGAAACTGTTGCATATAAGTTAAAATTATTGTAATCTTAACATTATTTGTCTTGTTGCCTTTGTGTTACAAATGTTTTAAGGTCATAATTATATATGTGGCTATGGTCCCGACTAGAAAAGATGGTGTTGTTGGTCTTATGCTTTATTATGCCCTAAATTATAGAGAGTTTGTGTGCCTTATTTGGTGATCCGTTTAAATTCATGCTCTAAATCAACCGATGTCATGTGTGTTGTCGATGGGAGACTCCGGGCTCATACGGATGGATCCAGTTCTATCCTAGCAAGAGATATTATCTGTTTTGGCACTCAAGCATATCGTGACTTATACGTCGAGCCTTTGAGCCCAGTTGGTATGCTCTCGACTATCAGATCTTACGGCTATCTCTGATCTCGGACCCAAAAGACGCCTCTTGAGGGAAGAAGGGTCTCCCATCATATATGAGGTAGAGTACCCCTGACTCAGGGCCAATGTGAGACTAAAGTCCTTCTACAATAATAGCCCCTCTCAGTCAGGGGGATTGTCTGGCGCGTTATTATTACGGATAAGGGCTCGATCCATAACATGAGATATTGTCCACTCTGACTCATGAGTTTCATGATTTTGTCCCTTAAAAGATATTTTTTGAGGGAAAGAAAGTCTTTCATCCTATATGAGGCATAGTATTTCTGACTCATAACTGATGTGAGACTAAAGTTTTCTCCTTTCTCCTCCCTCCACTTTCCCGCACCCCCCCTGCCCCCGCAATGTGCATACAGGAGTCTATGCCCCAACTATTCAGAAGTGCGTTTTATATTTAGCTGTGTATATAACTCTGTGCTTGGTAATTTTTGTGGGAACAATTCGGTATTTTTCTTTCATAATAACCAGCTAATTAATCACAACGGACTGGACAATAACTAGGTAATTAAGGTTGCACTTATTTATTCAATGTCCGCAAGTGAAGTGGTGGTTATCCATTTACCTAGCCAAATATCTCGACTTTTTGGCTAGTTGGACGTAGTGTACCAATGCACCCTAACCAGGGAGCCATGGTTAAAGATATTTTAGAGAGGAATAGAAATAATTTTAGCCAGGTGAGTAAGCCTCCCACTTCTTATTTTTCATTCCATTTTATCCATCCCTCATTTTTCTTCATGTTTAAGCTTTTTCTCATCAATTTTTACTAGTGTTTGCCACACCGACCCAATAGAGGATGTACCGTATCATACGGTACGATATATTATACCATACCAACATTATTAAATGTATGGATATCATTGTATCATATTGAACTATATATTGATATTATAATAGAATAGTACTATATGGAGTTTGATACCAAGATGCTAAATTTTAATTTTTTAAAATTAAATAAGAATTTTAATTATATTAGCAAAAAGATGTGTTTAAATAAGCAGTAACTAAACAACGTGGTAGATATTGGTGCTTTTGTCACCTCTCGATTAGCTATCCAAGAGTCAGTGTAGGGCTCATATGGTTTGTGAAATTTTTTTTTTAAAATAATTTTTTGATAAATTATTTTTTGAGAGTAGAATTTTATTATATTTGGTTGACTATGAAAAAATGGCTTATCATAGAATGGCTTATATTTGGTGAAGTATTTTTTTTTAAAAAAAAATTATATAGAATACCTATTATATCCTTAATAAATATAAAATTATATCTTTTTGCTCCTAAATTTTATATAAACATTAATATTATATTAATATTAATATTAATATAATATTAATATATTATAATATAATATTATATTATAATAATTTATTGTATTAATATAATACTAATATATATTAATATTATACTAACAGAATATTAATATTTTAATATAATAAATTTATTAATATAGATATAAATATAATATTAAATATAATATAATATAAATATAAATATTCATATATTAATATAAAAACTATATTAATACTAATAAAAATATTATATTAACATAAATATTAAAATATAATAAATATAATAATATTAATATTAGTATAAATATTATATTTATTCATATAAATATTAGGATAATATTAATATAATATAATATTAATATTTATAAGGATGATATTTAAATGATATTTTTGAAAATTTGTATGCTCCATAATTACATATTTACAAAATTATCATCATCATTAAAAGGATATTTTTGGAAACAAAAAAAGCACCATCATTTCTCATTTCGTGAAAAGTTCCTAAACCCACATTTTCTCTAGGTTTTCACTTTTCATGAAACGTGGGAAGTATCTTTTCATAGGAAGAGATTTTTTCATTTTCTCTCCTATTAAAATTTCAATAAAAAAAAAGAGATTATCTCTCTACTTTTCAGAAATTGTCTCTTCCTCTCTCCACTTCTGATGAACCAAACAAGTCTTAAATGTGAATAGGGTCTTATATTGAGGGAGCTGTTCATAAGCAATTTAAATTCATTCCTTTCAGTAATGCTCATTCTAATCATAAATGAGCTGAGCTAGAGTTTCATATTCAAGCTTGAAATGGTTTAAGCATGCCTAACAATTGCGTAACTCACGCTTGTTTGGCTTTAGCAGTATAGAATTTCCTAGTGGACTTCTGGCTCCCTTCTCTATAACATTGCCATTTATATAGCTCAGGTTCAGGTCAAGATTTAATAGCACTGAGATGGAGCTCGGGAGGTTTTCTCAACATCACAATCAAGCCAACTTTTAGCTCCAGAGTTTGGCTTCAAACTGGAGTTGACATGAGGCTCAAACTTGGCCTGAGATCCTACATGCTGATTTGGCTTGCTAAAGCTTAACTCGATTCCTTTGCTCAAAAAGCTTTACTTGATGACACCCCAAACACATATCCTGTTGAGTTTAGATGCTACACCAAAAATCAAATCCTGGACTTGCTATTAACTCAGCCTCAACTATTTGCACGCGTGGTTGCCAACTACATGTTCATGCGCAGCACATGTATTTGGAAAGTGATCCTCATCTGTTTCTTTCTTTCAAGTTTCGGTGATTTTTCGAAGCCTTCTTTAGATGGGAAACAAGAGTCATGTTATGATATAATTGAGGTTTCTTTCATTGAATCATGTTAAATTGAGTGCACATGGAGAAAAGAAACAAATTAGCACTTGTTTCTTTCAACGCTTGTTGGCAAGCGTGTCTGTTCTTTGATAGATTTGTCTGCGGTTCAAGAACTAGAAGAGGCTGGAAGATACTTGTATCCATGTCCGCAAGTTCTGCCAAAAAAACGACTAAGATATGAGAATAGAAAAATATTAATCCATTAAATGTCAAGATAATTAAAAAAAAAATGAAGGGTACAAGATTATCGAAATGTTTTTATATTTATTAATACGAAAACGAACATGGGGGAGACAGGCATAAACAATAATAAAGACAACACCATTAGTGAAACATATTACTCATCTGTAACTCATATTGGTAAATTTGATTAGTCATAAAAATAATGAACGAATAAATCATAAACATGTGAATAATTTAAAAGTAATTATTTCTACACTAGTTTATTTGTGAAGACAATTTGGATTTCAGAGAAATAAAGATTACTTCAAGAGATTTTTAGTAATCCAAAGAATATTGTTGCTGTATCTATAAATAATTTTTTTTTTAAAATAATAATAGAAAAGAAGAATAGAAACAACCACCAATGTAATGAGACCCCACAATTGGCACATTACAAGTGGTGTGTCAAACCAATTGAAGTGTAGTTGGCCCTATCCCCATACATTTTCAAATGTCAAGCAAGCTTCCAAGCCTAGATCGTGGCAAGGCCCACCACCACATGGGTGTTTGCAAGTACACCGGCCCTTGGGATGGATACCAGTGGGAGATGAAATCTAGCTGTGGAGGGCAACATCTGGATACTTGCACTTGCCCTGTCTTCTATCCACCTTTCATGAAAAAGCTAGTGATGACGAGTATTCTATTGGGATGGTCGAACCCATGTTAACTAGGGACCACCACATCGCCCTTTCCGATGGATCCTTGTGCCATTTGGCCTCTTGTTGACGGTGTTGATGGATAAAATCCACATGTCATGTCTGATATTGATATATTCAGGGTATGTGATCGCATACCTTCCCCTGTACTACCACGCATAAAAATTGTGGCCAAAAACTCTCTCTTTTTACTTATGAAAATTGTTTGAGAAAGACAACTTGTGTGAATTTATACAGATTACTTTTCTTCCATAACATCTCTTTTTGGTTGGGTATCTGATGATACTGTGTGATTCGTTGAACTCTGCACCATTTTGCTTCTGCCCCCATGATGGTCCCAAACATTGTCTCTGGAGTCCGGGGTGGGGAAAAGAAGGGGAGCGGAACGTACGAAACCAAGTCGTAAGTTTGTATATAGGATACGGGGAAGTTTGTGCCTTAGCTTCTCTCAAAAAATGGTCCCACCTACCAATCGGGAAACATATAATTAAATGTGAGAAGCTATTTTATGGGGTTAGAGCACAACGTGTATGCCTCAAACATCATGAGCAAAGGCCACTCGGTAACATTTCCAAATGATTCTATGTGCAATGCACGGAGGATAAAAAAAACAGTCGGTGCCATCTTATTGCGGGGTGAAGGTTTAGGTGGGTCCAAGGTAGCAGCATTTTATTGTCACCCCCTTAGGTATATCTCTATTGATGTATATTGTCCGCCTTCATTATTATCTGCACACATAGCATCAAATTGTTATCTAAAATAAATATTCTCTCAGATTACATCGGTTCAAAATTGTTGGGTGAATGTCTGGCCAGGACACCACCTCCCAAGATCCTTTCAGTACCACGCGATGCAGCAGGAAGAAAGAAGAAACAAAACAAAAGGAAAAATAATTAAAATACGTGGATCAGCCACAAAAGGGCTCGCCTCTACGGGGCATGCAAACTTCACTATGAAAAGAAAATTTTACAAGAGGAGACCTCACCCTCAACCCTTGTACACCCAATTCTCTCTCACATGAAGTTTCCCTCACAAAAGCTCTCTCTCTCTTGGAGACCCCCCTGAACCCCTGAAGAGCCTGGCGACCGCTGTCCAGGAGCCTCCTGCTCCTCTCTCACAGCGCTCTCCCCCCTCTCTCTCTCTTCTCGATTCGTACGGCAGCGAGAAACCGAAACCCACAACCTTCTGTTTCGTCACAGGCCTTTTAAAGGCTTAAACGAGACTTAAAACATGATTAAAGAGGGATTAGGAGTCCTAAACAAAGTCAAGAAACCCTCCTGACCGTCGGATCAAGACCGGAAGCCCTTAGATCACGCTCCGGTCCACGAAATAGGGCCGTGGACCGTGAGAAACGCGTGGGAAACGCCCACGCGGTCCACAGACCGCGCCGTGGACCACCCGGTCCACGGTGGATCGGGGCAAGGGCCAGCAGGCCCGCTGGCCTGAGCCGGCCCACGCGCGCGGGCCTAGGCCGCGCCTGCGCGTGGGCCTGCGCTCGCCTGGGCCGCGCGCCCGCCTGGGCCGCAAGCCCCCCCCGTGCGCGGGCCTGGGTCGCGCGTCCTGCGCGCCGCCGCCTCGATTTTCATGCCGACTTCGAAAGCTCGTATCTCCTCCATCCGAGCTCCGTTTCAGGTGATCTTGATCTCGTTGGACTCCATTTTTCGCCGCGAACCTCGCTGTGGGCTCAATGTAGGCTGAATCTCGAGGCGTCAAATCCTAACAATCTCCACCTCGACTCGATATTCGGCCTCCTCCAAACTCCGAGAGCTTCTGGATCTCCTCGCCCCCATGCCCTGGGGCAATCGCCTGCTGATCATGGATGGGCAAACATGGGAGTCGAGCCAGGCTGCTCGATCCCATCTCCGTCGTATGCTGTGCTCCTCCTGACCTGAGACCTGCTCGGGGCATCATCCTGCGGCAATAGGAATCTTACCTTGCGACGTCGCCTCTCGTCCTTCCGAGTCTCCTGTCTCATGCCCGATCCGCCTCCTGGAGCTCCACCTCGCTCTGGGCTCCACCTGGCTCCCGATGCTCCACCTCGCACTGGGCTCTCTGTCAGGTAATAATGTCCTCTGCTCCCCTTCTTTCCCTCCAGCACAATCCTATCGCCGCGTAGCACCCTCAGGATTCCTCCACCAGCTACCGTCCTGTAGCCTCTCGAATCCAGTCTGCTAAGTGAGATAAGATTCCGTCTGAAATCGGGTATGTATCGGACCTCCCCCAATCTCCTCACTGCACCGTCATGTGTCCTCCAACTGACCGTCCCAATGCCTCTGATCGCACAGCTCGATCCATCCGGCAGATATACAGTGCTCTCACTGTTCTCCAAGGAGTCAAACTGCTCTTCTCTGCAACACACATGATAGGGGCATGCAGAATCTAATATCCACCGCTGGGAAGAAGTAGATACCTCGTTAGATATCTCAAAGACATCTCCATCTAAATCACTGTCGGCCGTCGCTACAGCAGCCACCGTCCGATTTTTCAGTTGATGGCAATCTCTGGCTAGATGCCTCAACTCCTCACACCGGTAACACCTGGTTTTGCTCAAGTCCCTCCTGGACTTAGACCGCCCTCGATGCGATCTCCTGTCGCTCCGTCTACCGCCTCCTGCACCTCCAGAAGCCACCAAAGCTGAGCTATCGACACCTGAGCTCGAAGCTGGGTTCTCCCTCCTGAGAACATCGTTCTGGAGTATCGCCGCGGTGACCTTGTCCATCTTGATAGTGCTCTTCCCCACTAGAAGAGCAGTCACCAAGGACTCGTACGAAGGGGGAAGCGACGCCAGCAAAACCAGCGCCCTGGTCTTCTCCTCAACGTTCTCGCCAACGCTGAGAAGGTCGGTGAGGATCTTCTGGAAGTGGCTCAGATGCTCCTGCACGCTCTGTCCCTCAGTCATCCGCAGTTGGTAAAACTGCCTTCAGAGGAAAAGAGTGTTGGTGAGAGACTTCGCCATGTACAACTCCTCGAGCTTCGACCACAGCACCGTCGGAGAAATCTCGCTCAGCACATGGATCACCACCTCATCCGCCAGGTACATGCGGATGGTACTCACCGCCTGCATCTGTAGCCGTTTCCAATCCCGCACCTCCATGGTGGTCGGCTTCTCATCGCACAAGAGAGCTTCGATCAACCCCTGTTGGATGAGTACGTCCTTCACCCTTGCCTGCCACAAGGAGAAATTGCTCTTACCATCAAACTGGTTGATCTCCATCTTGATTGTTCCTGTTTTCTCCATCTTCAGTCTTGCTCACCACCACTGCAATCTGCGTCCTTGTACCGCCTTGCTCTGATACCACTTGTTGGGTGGATGTCTGGCTAGGACACCACCTCCCAAGATCCTTTCAGTACCACGCGATGCAGCAGGAAGAAAGAAGAAACAAAACAAAAGGAAAAACAATCAAAATACGTGGATCAGCCACAAAAGGGCTCGCCTCCAGGGGGCATGCAAACTTCATTATGAAAAGAAAATTTTACAAGAGGAGACCTCACCCTCAACCCTTGTACACCCAATTCTCTCTCACATGAAGTTTCCCTCACAAAAGCTCTCTCTCTCTTGGAGACCCCCCTGAACCCCTGAAGAGCCTGGCGACTGCTGTCCAGGAGCCTCCTGCTCCTCTCTCATAGCGCTCTCCCCCCTCTCTCTCTTCTCGGTTCGTACGGCAGCGAGAAACCGAAACCCACAACCTTCTGTTTCGTCACAGGCCTTTTAAAGGCTTAAACGAGACTTAAAACATGATTAAAGAGGGATTAGGAGTCCTAAACAAAGCCAAGAAACCCTCCTGACCGTCGGATCAAGACCGGGAGCGTCCTCGGCCCTTAGATCGTGCTCCGGTCCATGAAATAGGGCCGTGGACCGCGAGAAACGCGTGAAAAATGCCCATGCGGTCCACAGACCGCGCCGTGGACCACTTGGTCCACGGTGGACCGGGGCAAGGGCCAGCAAGCCCGCTGGCCTGAGCCGGCCCGCGCGCGCGGGCCTGGGCCGCGCGCCCGCTCGCCTGGGCCGCGCGCCCGGCTGGGCCGCGCGCCCGCCTGGGCCGCAGGCCCCCCCATGCGCGGGCCTGGGTCGCGCGTCCCGTGCGCCGCCGCCTGCGGCCGCGCTGCTGCCGTCCGCCGCCGGTCGCCGGCGATCCTCCACCGCCTCGATTTTCGTGCCGACTTCGAAAGCTCGTATCTCCTCCATCCGAGCTTCTTTTCAGGTGATCTTGGTCTCGTTGGACTCCATTTTTCGCCGCGAACCTCGCTGTGGGCTCAATGTGGGCTGAATCTCGAGGCGTCAAATCCTAATAAAAATCGATCTGCCTTTTCAGTATTATCTGTTAATCGACTTAATCTAGAATTGCTTACAAGCTTCAGCTCACTTTAGTTTATTTTCAATCTCCATCATCTTATTTCGGTTGTTGGCTGATTTGATTATTAACACCAAAAGCATAATATCCAGATAGTTATTGATGTCAGCTATTTCACATTGGTCTGTTACCGACGTACCACCGCATCTACAGATGATTATCTGACAGTTGTCATTCAATTCAGCCGTAACTGTCTTCCAGTTGTATTCCAATTTATTTGCCATATGGACAGTCACCCCACGATCTCTACACAATTGGTTATTATGTTACAACAATCTAACAGCCTAACAGATCTGTAACAGCTTAACAAACTTTCTTTGAGGCCTAAACGAGCTCCCTTTGTGTGAAGAGAGATAGGATGCTCTCCTGGAGGTAAATCCAAATTTTTCATCGAGGAACCAGAGTTCTCTCCATTTCTCTCTACTCTCGAACTCTGGTTTCTTATTTTCTACTTCTCTATTTTCATCATCTATTTTTAAGATCCTGACTAACTTAAGTATTAGAGGATCCTAAATCAGAGGATATCTCACGATTTTAAAACTTCTTTTGCAGATTTTGTTTGCGATTCAGATCTGCTCAATCCTAACTCTATAGCTCGGTTCATTACCGACCTCGTCTCTAGAGCCTTACAACAACAATATCTAATAAATAATATTTATTTAAATTTATTTTTATATCAAAATTTATCCAAATATATATAAAAATTTGAGTATCAATTAATACTTTTATCTACAAGGATTTATCTCAATATTTTGTTACAGATTTTTTTTCTTTCGTGTACTCAGATTACTATGTGCAGTATCACATGTTCAACTCTTGTGTCCGTTGACTGAGCCTGGTTTTGTGCTTTCTGGCTCTATTTTTACTTCATCCTTATGGCTATCAGCTTGTACTGAATAACAACTCCATACTTTACCCAAAAAATAAATAAAATAAATATAAATATTGATATACAGCTATTTAATTCATATCCAAATATCCAATTATATTTGTAAATTTATTTAATTTTATATAACACTCATAAATTTTTTAAAATATATATATTTATATTAAAATATTTTTAACTTAATTTATCATCCACTTAGTAATTTTTTATGATTTTATGATTATAAAATTTAATTATTTGATTTATATTTGTATTTGTATCTGCACTATCGGCATTTATATTCATTTTAAAAAATAGATAAAAATTTTAATAGCAGATTAATATTTATATCTATATTTATATTTATCAAATTATATATATATATATATATATATATATATATATATATTAATATCCGTTTTATTTTCAATGCTGACATCAAGTTTATTAATGATATAAACAAAAAATGCTTTTGATGTATCGACATATAACGATGTTCAAGTGGTTGCACCTCTCATCTATCTTTTTGCTTCCAACGTTAATCCCTTCAATTTTTCTGATGAAGTTTTATAATATTTTATAGTAACTTTTTTTCCGCGTAAACAGTCGGAGGAAAATAATATTTTTGATTTTCTGCCCCCACAAATCTGGTATGGAGGCAGCAACATCTGAAAAATCTTAGAGGAGGCTCATCGTTGATCTGAGGTCATCCCTACTGTTTATCCCGCGGAATCCACGGTAGTCCGCGTCACGCGGGGGAGCAAGTGATGCGTGATTGCGGATACGGGTCATCTTGCAACGTTGCAACTCTGACCAAGACCCCAAACTGGCCGTTTTGCTCACCGGCATCACGTTTTCCCCACCAAATTAACCACCCCTTCATGTGAATCCCACCCGGACTCGATGACCTCTCTAAAGACCAATCAAAATCCTGCTACAGTTCCAACTCCAAATGCTACCGCAAAGTATTTCTAGTAGATGAACCTAAGTTGCGTTTGATGCATCACTAGATAATTTTAAAAAATAATATAAATTATTTTTAAAATAAATTATCATCATTAAATTATTAATAATATTAATTATTATATTTAATATATACAGATAATATTATAATAAAATTATTAAAAAAATTTATCGATATATTTGGTATGACAATCAAATTATCGGTAATACGAAATCAAATTTTCAAAATACCTTCAATAATTTTATCCAGATGCTCTTCTTTTTTTTCTGATGAGAAATAATAGGAGCAATATGGATGTGGTGATGGTACGAAAAAATTGCAAACTAAGGGGTGTGAAAAATTACGAACACTGGGGTGTGGAGAGGGGGCATGCATGTGTGGAGCCATAGGAGTGGTGGAGATGGGTATAGAAAAGCCATGAGCAGTGGTGGGGGACAAGGGCAGAGGAGTCGTAGATAAGCAAAGAAAAATAGAAGAGTCATGGACCAGAAGTGCACGTGGAGGCAAGAGAGTGGGCAATGGGTTTTGTGTAATTTTTTTAAGAGATAATTTTGTTCAAAATTTTTATTACAATATTTTCAAAGAAGTGGTAATCTGAATAGCCATTCCTCCCAAAGGTAATAGAGATTGCCTCCTATGAGACAATCTAAATTGGCAAGACAATTTGGATTATCATCCAAAAAGCATATTAAATACAGTGATTCAAAGTACCACATTAAATTGTCAGCAATCTGAATAGATTGTCAGCTATCAAACATAACTTTAAAGTTTTTTTAAATGAAAGGTAAAAAAAAAGAAAAAAAAAAGAGAGAAGCCAATACGTTTGTCTGTTTCGTTAATGAATCAAGATGGATTGTATTTTTTATTCTTGTGTAAAGGAAAAGGTGTCATGAAATTTCATTGTCCATGTGGATTTGGTGTATCCAATGTGGTCCCGAAACATTGACATCTTATTATTAATTGAGAAGTTCGTTGATATGGTTTCAGGTTTGTAGACCCCCCAAAGATATGTTAACCTACTTGATCCATATATTTTAATCCTTACGAAATTTATGCAACTCTTTTTTGCATATATTTATCTAAATAAACAGTGACGTAGACATGTGCATTTGTTTGTATAATCCCATGTGCTCTTTGTCATGTATTGCTTTTAGTGTAGGAGCCATACCACAGATGACAAAGTCACAGGACTGAGTGAGATTGTTGAGTTACTACTTTCAACGAGAATCTGACTCCCCAAACGTACTGTTCAATAAGCAATTGAGATAGTTTGTTCCATTATAATTGAGATACGAGTGCTTAACATCCAGAAAGGACTGCCAAAACAGAGTCAAGGGCCATTCTAGTTTGTTCGTTATAATTTCTTAACCAGACAATCAAATTCAATCACCCATGTGTCACGCATTAGCTAATCATAGATGATGGAACAAAGCATTCAAGGAGTATTTGATTGGGGGGAGTGAGGGTTTGAAATCGAAATCGAAATAGATTACTCCTATTCCAATCATTTGGTTGGGAGGAGTCTCATTCCGATTCCAATTTCGAAGTGAAATAAAAATGGCTCAATCTATATAGAATTCAATCCCTACTCTCCTCTGTGGATTCAATTTTTCATTCCAATTCTAATTTCGATTTCGATTCTCATCATGAACTAAATGCTTCGAAGAATTTGGCCATTTCGATTTCGATTCTAAGCCATTTCGATTCTCATTCTCATTTTGATTCTGATTGTGAACCAAACACCCCCTCAATCTCTTTGTATTCATTGATGCTCCAATGATGGTGGGTGATTGAGTCGAACCTTGCAGTTACTCTGGTGAAATTCTACTCCATGAAATAAGCTATGATGCTACAAGTGAAACCATTTTTTTTGATATATATATATATATATATATATATATATAAAGAGAGAGAGAGAGAGCACTAGATTAGAATTAGATCGACTGGATTTGAGTTCAAATCCAGTTAGATCAAAACTCTATGATGGGGATCTTACATCAATGATACAGACCGTTGAATGTAATATATTACTTCAAAACTGCTTGTACATAAAATATTATATGGTTTTGAAATCCCTAGCCTATGTATCAAGTAGTCCAAAATTAGACAATCTAAATAAAATTGTATTTGATATATTTTTTGATTAGTTGATGCATTGGTTAGGGATTTTCAAATCATATGATTTTTTGTGTACAAGCAATTTTGAGATAATAAATTACATCCAATAACTTGAATCATTGATATAGGACACCTATTATTTAATTTTAATTTGATTAGATTTGAGTCTAAATTTAATCAATTTTATCTAAATCTATCTTTTATATATATATATATATATATATATATATATATATATATATATATATAATTTGTTGGCAGTTGTAACTCCAACTCTTAGAGGCTACATCTTCTGTGCATATTGGAAGTTCCCAATGGTAGTAGTGAATGGATAAGGATGGCTTCTCTTCTCCCTTTTTCTTAAGGGTTTAACTAAGCTTGGTTTTTGTAAAATGTAGCAGCATTACATTAGTTAATCTAATGTACATGTATTAATGTGGCATGACTTGGAAGGTGACGCGAGGAGAAACGGTTGCAAGACGCAGGTGGGTGGGGGAGGGGCACGTGACCTCACCAATTCGCCCTCAACCCAGACAGCTCATGTGCGTTTTGATTTGTTCTTTACTGCAATTTGTTTCAAGCCTTGCGGGCTCGGACTCGACTCGCGAGAACGGCCAACTTGTCTCCGTATACAAAGGGATTTAGGAAAATCCCCCACCCCACCCTCTTCTATAAATATGAAATACCACCTCCCTCCCACTTCCCCTTACAAGCAAAACCAGACACACTCTTGAACCCCACCTTTCCTGTCTCTCTTCTCTTAGCTCCATTTCTCTCAAAGCCTCTCCAATGGGGGTCCCAAGCTGCTCTCTCTCCAATGCTCTCTTCCTCCTCCTCTCTTCTTTCTCCCTCTTTGTGCACAGTATTTTCGGGGACTCCGATTGGGAGAGTGCGCATGCCACGTTCTACGGTGGCGGCGATGCATCGGGAACAATGGGTAATTAAGCTTACACATTTGCACTAATAATGTCCAATTATTGATCATTGATGAAAGTTTTGGGAATATGGTTGATAAATCATTCTAATGGGAGTATTCTATGTCTTTATAGGAGGTGCTTGTGGCTATGGCAACCTCTATAGCCAAGGTTATGGCACGAGCTCCGCCGCCCTTAGCACGGCACTGTTCAACAATGGCCTCAGCTGTGGGTCGTGCTACGAGTTGAGGTGCGACGACGACCCCAAGTGGTGCCTGCCGGGGACCATTGTGGTCACTGCCACCAACTTCTGCCCTCCAAATTATGCCCTTGCCAACGACAATGGAGGGTGGTGCAACCCCCCTCGCCAGCACTTTGACTTGGCCGAGCCTGCCTTCCTCCGGATCGCTCAATACCGTGCCGGGATCGTGCCCGTGTCCTTCAGAAGGTAAGCCCCGTGTTACTCACCGAGTCCACGAGTTCAAAAAATCGACACATGATCCTAAGTTTTCTAACAGAAATCAACCGAATTGTCCTGCTTTTTGTGTCTGGGTGAGGTCCAAGTTTTGGTCATCTGGTGGTGGGTTCATAGGCTTGACCCCGATACCAGTTCCTCACAGTTGGCTAGAGCCAGTTGTAGGTGTCATGTCATTCTCAACAATATGGCTCTAGCTGGGTTTATCAAATATCATTGTTGCATAGTTTTTATGATATCAACTGATGCCATGCTAATGAGAAAGATATATTGTTCAGTATAATTTATCCATGATCCACCAAATATTTTCAGCATGCAATGAGTTCTTTAACCATGTTAATGATATCCCCCTGTAGGGTGCCATGTGTGAAGAAGGGTGGGATTAGATTCACCATTAATGGTCACTCTTACTTCAATTTGGTCTTGGTCACCAATGTTGCGGGTGCCGGCGACGTGCATGCCGTGTCCATCAAGGGATCCAAGACTGGCTGGCAGGCGATGTCACAAAACTGGGGACAAAACTGGCAAAGCAACGCATACCTCGATGGACAGAGCCTCTCCTTCCGAGTCACCACCAGCGACGGGAGGACCGTCACCAGCTACGATGTCGTGCCCGCCGGCTGGCATTTCGGGCAGACCTTCGAAGGGGACCAATTCTAAAGCGTCCAGGACTTGCTAGGCTAATTATCGATATTTTTTCTTTGTCGCACCATTTGCATTGGTTTTTAATATTGGATTAAGTAGGAAGAAGCCTATTGTGTTGTGTTGAGAGGTTTGGCTATATATGCTGGGGTAGCTTTCACTAAGCACCCGCAATGCCTACTACTCGGTATATATAGATGGATACGGATAGATGTATAATTGTTTTCGGCGTCTTATTGGTACATAGGTTTGCCTTTTGGAAAGATGCCAAGGCTAGGGATTGTAGGCATAGGGAAGTTGGGTGGTCTAGTTTGTTTGGTAGCCCTCGGTCCTCATCGCATGGATCTAGATGTCTGTGGGGACCAAACTCTTGTACTTCAAGTATGTTTGTGAGAATGCTATTGTAGACCGCTATTTGTGTAACAAAGTGTTCTATAAGTATTACAGAGGTTTGTTATTTTTCATTCTACGTTATTATCCTCTCTTGCAGTATTTATTACGAGGACTCTATGTAAAATTTGGGTGAGCTCTTGAGATGTTTGATGGGTAGCTTTTTCCTTTTACGAGAATAACTTCATCGGATACGTCAACCGTTATTACCGAGCAGATATATAAATGCGACAAGAACTTAATCGAGGAAGAGGACAAGCTGCCGGACAAGCTGCCACGGCTTTCTCGCTAAATCTTTTCTTTGACATTTTTTTCTTTAGGAAGGCATTTAGATCACTACGACAGATCGGAGGCTGCGAAAGAGATCCAGTGGTTCGTGTTACCATTATCCTTGTTTGGTGTCATGCGTGGGAGGAACCAATGTCCCTTTCTCCATTAAAATTTTGGTGGTAAGTTTCATGTGACAGCCTAAACGTTCATGTGACCTAATTTACTTTTCTTTATTCTAATTGTGTGGTAGAGTTTTGACGAACTCAATTGGAGAACGGATGATGGAGCCACGTAATACTAATTTGGATTAAATATCCTTGGTCCAGGGTTGGTATTGCCGATCCGTCGTTTAAATGGTCTCTTGAGACTTGAGGACGTCCACCAATGTCACAAATGATGAACAAACTTTTCGGTGAATGTAAATTACTTGCGGCACCACGTCACGTCATACTTTTACACTTCTCCATGGAAATATGTAGCTTGACAAGTTAATGCCACGTACGTTGTTATAGTAATGCTTCACAAATTGAAATGTGCTACTTCATGAATTGAGCCGCCCGGTATGCGCAAGATCAGCAAGTAGTGAACTATTACTGTATAATCCAAGCATGCATAAATCTTGAAATAAAAATCTTAAGATTATCAAGAACAAAAAAAAAAAAGAAGACAGAAAATAGCAAAACAAAATGCTTTGATTTAAGTCCGCCATGCTTAATATTTGCGTTTGAATCCGCATAGACTTTAGTTCCTGCTTGAGCGACGCAAAGAAAAAGAAGGGAGAGAAAGTCATGCAAATGGGTCGTCCACGCGTTCGGCTTTCCAGTTTTCCCTTGCTTCTAGCAGGGTTTTGGATATTCATAGTTCAGCAAAGGAGGTTCCTGTGGGGGATTCTACAGCCATGCCATCAAGTCATCCTCCAAAGGCAGTTAGTTCATGAGAAAGGCAAAGGGGTGGTGGCATCTCCTCCCAGATTGCCTACCCGCGAGCAACCAACCACCTGACCGGATATGCAAGTTAAGGACTCTACTTCGCCTTTCTCTTCATATGGCAGTCAATCGTCTTCGCCTACTCGTACCTGGGCTCAGGTAGTTCAAGGGAGTAGGCGTTTTCGGTAGTAAATGCCTGGGCCTACATCAGAAGACATTTCTATGTTGGAGGCCAAATTCTCCGATTTGGTTGTATTTTCTGAAGGCGAATTGCAGCGTACTGCGAAGAGAAATAAGTTGGGGTTCTGGTGGGCAAATTCCTTGAGCAATGATTTGTTGTTAAATTTGTTCAGAAGGAGATGAAGAACCGTTGGCAGGTGACGGGGGACTTCCAGGTTATTCCTTTGTCTGAAGCATTTTTACTGTTTTGTTTGCCCACGGAGGAGGTTCGAGATTGTATTTTGGCGATTGGCCCTTGGACTTTGGCTGGACAACTGTTGGCTTTAGAGAAATAAAGGTCGGATTTCAAACCATCCAAAGACTCCATTCAGTTTGTCAACATATGGCTACGCTTGCCAGATTTACCAATAGACGTTTGAGACAAGGATATGATTTTGAAGATTGCTGCTCGTGCAGGCAAATCTAGATTTTTGGATATTTGGACAGAAAATTCAGCTCGTTTTGGGTTTGCTCGGATTTGTATCCAATTGGATCTATCTCGTCCTATTTGTTCGGGTACCGAGCTTCAGATAAACAATCAGATTATCTAGCAAGAATTTATCTATGAAGATCTTTTGGATATCCGCTATATTTGTGGATGTATTGCAGTTACTATGGATACTTATCGGCAGTGTACTCATAAACCACACAATTCATCTGATCTAGTTTTTGGGCCCTGGATTCGAGCTGCTCGCGTCCCTGTTAACACACCGAGTCCGAATAAGGAGGGTAATAGATCTTCTTCTTTTGCTCCAAATTTATCTTCACCGTGGCTTAATCCCCAAAGGGTAGCATCAAAACATTTTGTTAAAAGTGCTGCAACCAATCATGAGTCTGTATCTATGGCTAGTGCTTCCTATTTTACATCATTGGCTGATCAGGATATAACTCCTACTGATGAACCAACGCAAATACATGGGGCTGAACCATCATCTTCCTTCAAGCCGGCAGATGTTGCTCATAAGGAAAAACGTAAGAGGTCTCCAAATAATAAGTCGACCGCTTCATCTTCTCCCCCACAATCTAAGGTTATCATTCGTGAGGAACAGGCCCAACCCACTGCAGATGTTTCTAAACCTCTGGTTTTATATACTAAAGAGTCACGAAAAAAAGGAGTCGGTGATGACCAACCCCGTGAGGCTGGATGGGTCATCACTGGTTTCTACCTCTATGCATGGGACAAAAAATGTGCAATCAGGACACCAGGATGCGGATCCTCATGCTCATGACTTTGTGGTACATGAAGTCTTCGGGGCTTCAGAATTTGAGGGGTGTGGGAATATGCAGGGTACCCAGTCTGTAAGGTCAGCGTTGACTGATCAATGTACTGATGCTCAGCATCCAACTTCCAATAATCATCAACGAAAATCATTATGTGAAATTGTAGGGGGGGTGCAAAACCCCCATTTGTTAAATAAACTAAGTCTCTACTACGTAAATTTCAGCCTGATATTTTTGCCCTTACAGAAACTAGAGTGGAAATGGATGCTTTGCATCGTATTCAATGTATGTTCGGTCCACGATGGGATTTATATATGGTTCATTGGCAAGGGAGATCAGGGGGTATTATTGTTGCTTGGCGTCAGGACCTTGGGCTTGTGCATTTTTAACATTCTGATAAACAGTTATGTACCGGTGTTATTTCTTCCCCTGGATCTTCTTCGTGGCTGTTAGGTATTGTATATGCTAGTACTCATGGAAGGGATAGATGGCTTGTCTGGAATACTGCTTCTCAGGTTCTATCTTTAGGCCTTCCTACTGTATTTATGGGTGATTTTAATTGTCTACTTTATTCTCGTGATAAGATGGGAGGTAGATTTTTTAAAGCTGACCGTGATGTTAAAGAATTTTGCACGTTGGTATCTTCAAATGTAGTTATTGATTTGGGTCATGAAATGTCTAAATTTATTTGGTGCAACAATCAAATGGTAGCATCTGTGGTTTGGGAGAGATTGGATTGTGCTTTTGCATCTATGCAGTGGCTGGAAATATTTTCAAAAACTCAGCTCCAACATTTGCCTCGATTTGTATCAAATCATTCTCCTATTTTACTCATTCTTAGAGGCTATGTACCACATTTCTCTATTCCATTTCGATATCTAAATTTTTGGAAGCTATGTCCGGGTGTACAGTGGGTTGTTCAGAGGAGTTGGACAGGAGCCGATCACTGTTCATCAGATGAGCGTCTCTCTATTTTGCTTGAGCAAGTCAAAACAAATCTGCGTAAATGAAATAAGTATAAGGTTGGTAATATATTTCCAAGAGGAGAAGAGTTGAATCAGTATAATTTGACCCTTCAAACTATGGAATCGCAGTCTCCTTGTTTTGATCATGATTCTTATATGACTCTCTTACGTCTGCTACGTGAGTATACTCTGATTCTATCTATGCAAGAGTCATTTTGGAGGCCAAAGTCCAATGGCTATAATTAGGAGATCGAAACACAGTTTTTTCATCGATCAATTATAATTCGAAGGCGACGCAACCAAATTTCTGCATTAAAAAATAGCAGTGGACAATGGATTTATGAGGACCAAGTTATTCGGAATGTTCTACTTCAGCACTTTGCTAATCGTTGGCAGGTTAATCATACAGCAGATGATTTGTGGTTGCTAGCTCTGCCTTTGGTTATCTCTAATGATCAATATCAATTACTCCCTTCTCCTATCATAGAAAAGGAAGTATTTATTACCGTCCATAATATAAAAGCTGATAAGGCATTGAAGCCAGATGGATTTCCAGCTTCTTTTTTCAGGACTTTTGGCACCTTATTGCAAGAGAGGTGATTCAGGGGGTGCAATTCTTCTTTACTAAATCAACTATGTTGTTGTCTTGGAAATTTACCTATCTCACTTTGATACCTAAAACTGATAATCTTACTCTACCTACTGACTTTCGTCTGATCAATTTATGTAATACAATTTATAAGGTGGTGGCAAATATCTTACACAATCGGATGAAGCCTTTATTTTCTCCTCTAATCTCCTCTACTCATGGAGCATTTATTGGTGGATGTAGTATTATTGAAAATATCTTAATAGCCCAAGAGTTCATGCATTCTCTTGAGCATGCTTCTTCATCCAAGGGTTTTTTAACGGTCAAGATGGATATGGAGAAAGCCTATGACCGGGTGCAGTGGTCTTTCTTGACTCATGTATTGCAGTACTTCAACTTTTCAAATCAATTTATTCACTGGATCTTGGCTTGTATTTGCTACCCGCAATATGCTCTTCTTGTTAATGGATATCCTACGGACTGGATTGGAGCCTCTTGTGGTTTGCATCAAGGTTACTCTATGTCGCCATTATTATTTATCTTTTGCTCTGAAATCTTTTCTGCTACTTTACATGCCACAGTGCAAGCCAAGTTGCTTCGTCCTTATATTCCTCGTCTGCATGATCCTCACATTTCACACTTACTTTTTGCTGACGATTGTCTTCTTATTACTAGGGTAACTGCCCGTGATGCTTTATCTCTAAAGATCATACTAGAGGCCTACTGCTCATTTTCGGGCCAGCAGGTTAATTCTTCTGAATCCTACCTTATTTTTAGTCCTTCAACCCCTCCTGCTGTAAAACATCTTATCTCTTCCATTTTTTGTATGGCACGTAAATGAGGAATTTGGAAGTATCTTAGGGTGCCTATTTCGGATAATAAGCTTGCTCCTGCTGACTTGAATATTCTTATGGATAAAATTATGGGCAGAATTATGATGTGGAAGTGGAAGGCTCTCTCCTTTGCGGGGAGAGCAACCCTTTTACAATCAGTCTGGTCCTCTATTCCACTATATATGCTATTTTCGCTCCCTGCCCCTCTTGGCACGCTTAAGCAAATTGGACAAGAGTTTCGGTCTTTTTTATCGGGCCATGCCTCAGACTTGAAAGGGTTACATCCTATCTCTTGGGCCACCATTTGTTCCCAAAAAAGGTCGGAGGCTTGGGGTTTCATTCTCTTTGAAATGTGCAAAACATCCTATTGGACAAGTTGGCTGCAAATTTGGTGTTGCAACCCAGCTCCTTATGGGCTCAATTGGTCTCACCTAAATATCGATTTAGGACTTGGATCTCCTACTATAAGCCAGCTCATTGATCAGTTATTTAGAGTAAAATATGTTCGGTGGGAAAAAATATTCAATTTTAATTTATGTGGCTTACAGGAAATGGAGCATCTGGACTGATCCTTGGATTTCCAATATACCGTTACGTCTTTGGCCTTCTTTTACTAACGTTGATTATGATCTATCTGCTTATCATGTGACTGATTTTATTTTGCCCGATCACACTTGGAATATTTCATTATTGTCATGCATATTTAGCACTGACATTGTTGCGGCCAATCGCCTCATCGTCCGATCGTCGGGGAACGGGCACCTGCAAAAACGAGAAGTTCACACTGACCGAAGGCGGCTCCGGCGGGGACCCTCCGACGGTCAAGTCAGAGAGGTGACTGGGCAACAGTGAAATGAAGACAGAGAGCTCGATCGAAGGAGAGAGGGAGAGAGGAGCGAGCGTGTGGTTTTGGAGTCGAAAAGTGGGGGGAGCGGATCCCTTTCACTGTTGCCTTCCCCGATTTATATAGTGGAGCACGGTATGGCGCCGTCATTAATGGCGCAGACAAGTGAGGAATTGTCAACTCACTGTAGACTGTCAGAGTCGCCGTGAAAGTGTCATGTCGCCGTGGGGCTGTCAAATCGCTAGGGTTGACAATGCCCTCGGCGGGACAATGTCCCTAGATGGCCGTGCCGCATGCGGCTGTCAGGACTGACAAGCTCTGGCGGCTGTACGGCGATCGGAGGAGTCGACCGACCCTAGGTCGGTGGCCAGCTGAGTGGCGTCGGGGCCCTCCGTTGGTCGGCGAGTGAGTCGGCCATCAGACTTCCTGGTCGGTCGGCCAGTCGGTCGGTCGGTCGGCCAGTCGGAGTCGTCCGTCGGAGTCGGTCGGTCGGCCAGTCGGTCGGTCGGTCGGTCGGTCGGTCGGTCGGCCAGTCGGAGTCGTCCGTCGGAATCGGTCGGTCGGCCAATCGGAGTCGTCTGTCGGAGTCGGTCGGTCGGCCAGTCAGAGTCGTCCGTCGGAGTCGGTCGGTCGGCCAGTCGGTCGGTCGGTCGGCCGGCCAGTCGGTCGGTCGGCCAGTCGGTGTCGTCCGTCGGAGTCGGTCGGTCGGCCAGTCGGTCGGCCGGCCAGTCGGTGTCGTCCGTCGGAGTCGGTCGGTCGGCCAGTCGGTCGGTCGGCCAGTCGGTCGGTCAGTCGGCCAGTCGGAGTCATCCGTCGGAGTCGGTCGGGGTCGGTATATCCCAACAGACATGATGACCAATATTATTTCATTGTCCCTTGCGCATGGTAACTGGTCTGATCAGCTCGAATGGGTCTCTTCTCGATCCTTATCAGTTGCTTCGAAAGATCTTGGACATGTTCTTCACAATGATGAAACTCATTTTCTGCCTCATAATTTCCATTGGGTGTGGCACTTGGCTGTCCCAAAGCGGGTCCAGTGTTTTTGTTGGAAATTGTATGGCAAAGATTATTGCCTTTGAAGGAGATGCTATTATATCGAGGTATTATTGCTGCTCAATGTTGGACGTTTCTCAGTTTAGTATTCCATTGCCCGCAACCTACTTCCTTGCTGATGGTGATATCTCAATGTTGGAAATCATCGAGTTTTTCAACATAAGCCTTCATATCCGATGGATCTGTTAAGGCAATGTATATGTTTCTTCCACGATCAATTTCCTTCTACTGCTTTCATTATGTCTACTGTGAGCACTCGGTTTAGGTACTGGAGCTTTCCTTGGCTGTCTACACAACCTTAATATTCTACTCGTCTCATGGAAGCCCCCTCCCCATGGAGTGCTCATTGGTAAACTTTGATGGTGCTGTGCGTGGTCATCAAGCTGCGGCTGGCTTTGTTGTCCAAGATCATTTAGGTAAATTTCTTCTTGCGGGTGGCAAATTACTTCCTAAATCGTCTGTCCCATTTGCAGAGCTTATTGGAGTATGGTTGGGTATGTTCCATACTGTACATTCTTTCCAGCCCTCTTCAGTGGAAATTCAGGAGGATTCTATGGTTGTAGTATCTTAGCTGAGGAAAATGGTTCTTAATCGATTTACTTACTCACCTTGGATGTCAGACATCCGATATTGGGCTCGCTCACTTGTAAGGAGGGGAATCAAGCTGCTGATTGGGCCTCTAAATTTGCCTTTGCAGGAGACTCTACTTTATACTTTAATGACTTGCAGGGATATCCAGATTTGGTGCGCATTTTGGCAGCTGATGCTTATTCGGTGGCCTACTTTAGACATGGGCAGTGCTATGCTTAGCCTTTCTATATATTTATTCCTAGCCTTATAGTTTGTTCAGTCAGTGAAATAATAAGGTATGCCAATCTACTTTGTTCAGCTTTTTGTGGCACGCTATGTGGCATTTGGTTTCATGGCACGCACCCTTGACTATGTGTGGCTGGTTTCTGTATATGGGTCGCATGCTACATATGCTACCGACCCTTGTGCACCTATGCCTGAGGAAGGATATCCTTTCTACAATTCAGTGCAGAGAGGCCCATGGGTGCAGTCTTTGTATGGATACCTCAGTTGGTGTCTATGTCGGCTGAACAAGCTGATGATGAATTTTTATTCTGAACCTGTGAAACAATATTCAGGTGATCCTTTTTGCTATTCAATGCAGAAAGGTCTATGTGTGCAGCCTCTTTGTGGTTATTTTGCTTGGCTTTGGTTTAGCCTGAAATAGCGGATGATGAATTCTTATTCTGAAGCTGGGAAACAATGTTCAGCCTATCCTGTCTACAACCCAATACACAAAGCTTTATATGTGCAGTCTCTTTATAGTTTCTGTTACATATACTACACCCAACCTTTAATTATACTGTACAAATATTCTGCTTCCAGATTCAACGATATATTCTTTCCCAGAACAGGAACAACAGGTTATCTCTGTTTTCCAACAACAAGAACAATTGTTACAGCTTACTACGCATGTCCGTGTATTGGTACTTCAGAACCGAGCCTCCTTGTTATCTTGGGCTCTATTTTTTGCGATTAACATTTTGTACTGTATGATGTACCTTATTTGCTGAATGAAGTTACTGAAAATTGACCCAAAAAAAATCCGCATAGTGATATGATGCAAAAATAATTAAATATAACCACCCTTCCACCAAATGTGGCTTCTGAATTTCATAAAAAACTGACTCCTGAGCGTAGTAAATCCATTTATGTGCTCTTTTGGAGGCAAAGGCATAATGTAAGAAAGCAGTGTCACTCGAGAGACCTCTCAATTTAATGCTTATATTTTTAAAGTCTTACCCTCTGACTTTAAAACATCTTTACTCTTTATTCGGTACAAAAAATAGATCGAAGAAAGGATGGATGGATAAGACCTATAGGATTAAGCAAATAATTGAAATCCGAAGAAATCCATCTAATTCGACCCAATAAACATTCGTTTCGGTCAGTTAAAAGATATAAATCACATGAAATCTAATTGAGATTTGTAAAAAATTAATTATTTACGATCGAATTCGGTTCCTATACTTTTAAATCGTATGAAATCAAATCCAATCGATATAGTATTTCACAAACTCACTTCACTTTTGAGACGACATCGTTTAGACTTCAATACTTCATTCTAAAAAAATATCTCATCACCAATTTAGATTCATAAAAATATTAATGTTGAATTGTTGATAGAAGCACATCAATTTGAGACAATTTTAAAGTGAAAGCTTTCACACGTAGTTGCTTTTAAATGAATAAATCTTCCCTATTCTATTTTATTTTATAAATATTCAAAAATAAGCACAAAATTTGTAACTTATAAGGTTTAAATCTTTTTTGCATTAAATTGATAAAAATGTAAATAAGTTTAAGTTGATCAATATTGAGCTTAAAATTAACATTGGGTCAACATTAAAGCTCAAACCGACACAATCCACATGAACTCGTTATAAACCATTTACTTCGATTTCAAACGATTTATACATAATAAACAATCGACAACAGATTAAATTTTTTTCAACCCAATTGGGTTCGATCGGATAAAATTTTTCTCTCAACCTGATCGAACCCAATCCATACTCAGTCTTAGAGGAGGAAGGATAAATGAGGGAGAAGATGGATAGATCTTTCATCTATCATTTTATATATTTAGTAAAACATGGATGGATGAATAAAAATGATTTCCTCCTCTACTTAATATAGAAGGAATGAAAAGAAAGAAAGGTAATATTTATATAACATTTTTACTAGACTACCTCTTAATAAAAATATTACTATTATAAATTTATAATATTTATTTATATATAAAAAATAAACAATATATAAACTTATAATCATTATAATCTATAATTATATAAAAAATTATATAAATATTTAATTTAATTTAATTTAATAAATAATTTACTAAATAAATTATTAATGAATTAATTATATATATTAATTACATAAATAACTGATTAATTTAAAATTTAATTTAAATAGTTAATTAATACTATTTATAAATAACTAATTAAAAATAATAAATAAAAATAGAGAAATAAAAGATAATTTTAATTATTTAATTATAATTATTGACATTGTGTATTAAAATTAAAATAATCGATAATATAATTTAATAATATATATAAATATATATATAATAATATAAATAAAAAATAAAAAAATATAATTTTATCAAAAAATTAATAAAAAATAATTTTATCAATACTGTTGGGTATAAAATACCCCCAGCCGAAGTTTGTAAAAGACCGACCTTTCTAGAACTTTTTCGGCTTCCGACCTTGTGTGACGTCTTTCTGAACTCCCTCGACCATCCGGACTTCTCCGACAATGAGCTTCCCCATTCATCTACCAGGCCACTCCAAAGGCTCTCTGGGCTTCACTATCAGTCGACCTTCTACAGTGATCAACTATTCTCCGAATCCCTTCCAGACTCCTTCCGACCGCGGACGACCCTATTCCGAACTTCTTCCAAACTTCGTCAATATCCGAGCTTCTCCGACAACGAGATTTCTACGGTAACCAGACTCCATCCAAGTTTCTACGTCGGTCGACCACCTTTCGGATTCCACCCGAGCTCCTGCGAGAGCCGAACTTCTACAACAAGCAGTCTACTCCGAACTCCTACTGCAGGCGGTCTACTTCGGATATCTACTCCGGATCCCAGATGAGCTTCTACAACGGGACAGGCTCCGCCGGCTAGGTCACTACTCCGAGCTTCCACGACAACCGATCTTCGACCGAGCTTCTACAATAAGCGACCTCCTTTCAGCCTTCTGCAAGAACCGGGCTCTGTCCGAACTTCCATAGCGGATGGATTCCAGACGAGCTTCTACAACAGACGGACTCCAGCAGCTGGATTTCTACAACGGCCGATCGCCTCTGGTGTCTGCCGAACCTCCCCAGCCATCAACCTTCAATAGCGTCAGCCGAACTTCAACAACGCCATCCAGACTTCCATAAGATCCCCTAACTCCTCCAGCGGACGAACCTCCCCAACGCCATCCGAAGTCCACCTCCGACCGACCCTCCGCCAGATTCTTCCTGAAACTGGACTTCCCCAACGGAAAGTCCCCGTCCGAGCTTCTACAGCAGATGGTTCTCGCCTGTAGCATCAGTGCTCTGGGCACCCAACAACAGTAGACCCGTCACAACCTCGGATGTTTCTGAGCTTCTCCCAGATCGACGAGATAGAGAGCCATTCCGCTCCATCGGACATCCCAGTCGAGCTTCAGCCGACAGATCCGAACTCTCTGACAAATCACGACAATGGCTACTACCCTACTCCACTCACTGCAATGGATTCCGCGTCGCTCCACCACTCTCTAGCAAGTCGCGACAACGGACACCACTCTACTTTTCGTAACAAACTCTACGTGGCCCTAAATGACCCCTGACGCCACTACTCTCCGTAACAAACTCTACGTGGCTCTGAACGACCCACTACCAGACGGTTAAAGACGTCACTGTCAATCAGTTACGCTCTCCGTCTATAAAAAGAGACCCTCAGATACGTTCTTCTCTAAGCTCTAAACTTTATACTCTGCTAAAATTCCCACTCGAGCACTCCATTTCTATTGAAGCAGAGTACTGATTTGAGCGTCGGAGGATCTTGTCGGAGCACCTCCAACTCCGGTTTAGACTTTCCTTGCAGGTCCCGACGACGGCCGCGATCATCCCAGCTCCAGTTTCTCCGGCTTCGACGAAATTCTACACCAACAAATACAAAAATCCATCCATCAATGCACAAATTTGAGAAAATGCAAATTGATGGACCGATATAGATGGACAATTCCTCCATTTCCATATCCTCTCCGCAACTTTTTTTAATCAAACAGTGAAAGAAGACCTTCCATCCCTTCAATCTCATCCATTCACTCTCTCGCGACTCAAACCAAATATAGGATAAAACACCACAAGCTGGATAAAATTACATCCAATAAACCCCCATATCCTGCAGCTTTGGGTAAATGCAAGAAAAAACAACTCAAATAAAAATTAAAAACCCCAAACCAAAATCTTCTGTAAAAAAGGTTATGAAACCACCATCAGATTAAGCATTGAATTGGGATCGTGGGAAAAGAACAACTGTACGGATCACATGGTGAGAAGGTGAGAAATATGAATTCTGAGACATGTCAGGGGTATACATCCGCCACCTCTACTGGGAAAACACCCAGGTATCTAGGCCTTCTTCCCCTAGGGTTCTACCATATCCACCTATTTAGAGCAAGCTGCTTAGCCATAAAGCACCTTCTTCAAACCACAACATCAAGCGTGCTGTAAAATTTGATGAAGTGCAAAGAATGTAAAAATGCCACTTAAGAGAAACCCAAATCCTCATCCAAGCTAAGCCCCAACAGACTGCCATATTTTACATGCATAACAAACACATCCTTTCAACTAAAACGACTGACATTAGTAATTCAACAATGAATACTTTACTCTCAAGACAATCTTCCCTTTCTCGACTCCAAGCTTTCCACCAGTCACCAACCAGTGCGCTGGTATATCATCCGGGCCTTTGCACATCTCCGACATATCGACTAGCTTCATAAGTTTCCCCGAATCGCTTGAGCCTGAACTTGAGTCACCTGAGTCCTTAGAATCTCCCGCAGACAGTCTCTTTGATTTGTTGTTTGGGCCTGCTGGATTGTGGTCCCACAAGGATCTTCTTATGGTGCATCCAGGTACCTTAGAATAGAGAAGTTTCATGTACAACACATTCTTTGTTCCGAAGTCCCAAACTCCAAGCTGCGCTCCAGTGACTATATACACACCAGAGATGTCACCAAGAAAAGTCTCATTGTGCTCAATTGGCGCTGTACAGATGTGAGAGAAGTTCCTCCACTTCACAGGCTCAAACCACCGGCTATCTTGCTCCTCAGGTCCCTGCCACTTTGGTGCACCTATGGCAATATGAGTGTCCCAATAAGGTAGAAGTATCTTTGGAAGAGACGCCAAGTGCTGGACCTGAATACATAGCCGGTTCTGCTTGGCTCCTTCCAAGCACAATCGTAGGCCAATGACAGGCTTACGACCAACGGATACCTGCATGGTTGTCCAAATGGCATCACAGGAAAAGGAGGATTAAGAAGAAGGTTTACTGCCAAAAAATTTAATGACACCAGGTCATCTGTGTATAGAAAAGGTTTTAAATTATCATTGGCTCAGTGTACGTGGAGTAGAAGGAAAGCAAGAGAAAATATGGATGAAATTTCAGTACAAAGTACGTACTGCATAAAAAATTAAACGTGATAACATGCCTATGACCCTTTCTATATTAAATAGATTCAGATAATCAATAATTTAGACAGCAATTACTGAGAGTTATTATATATGAAGATTCAGAATATGAAGTTGCGGAATGTTGAGAGATGATGATGCCTAATGATCCTTCTGATACTTTTCCAGGTTGCAAGCAGATGCCATCTAAAAAAGGTATACCAATTCTCCTAACTGGTTTAACAAGAAAGGACAAAGATAGCATGACATGTACTGGTAGCATATTAGAATCAGTATAATATATCACAATGCAACCGTAGTTTCAAAGCAGGTACCATCATAAGCAATGGTCATTAAAGTCAACTTTACAATTAAAATATTATTTGCTCTACTCCAATTCATCAAGAAAAAGTTTTATCAATTTCAGATGACACTTGTTTATAGAAATTATTACCAATAAATTTGTTGCTAAATTCACATATTTTTTTGCATAACCGTGCATAGCATTTATGTATCTTTAAGGGCATGAAAAGGAAAAATGAAGGCAGCATTCCCCAAGATAGAGTTTAAAACATTCCAATAATAGAAGCCAGTATCTACCCTGTGATTCTAACGGCTCTATTCAATTCCATGTACCGCATGAAAAGCACACCTGCTCTTGGCTGACATGAAGCTTTGGCCCCATAATACTGAACTGCAAATGTGGGCAGACTGGCTCTTTTCTTTGATGGCCTGGAAGTTCGTTTCGAACTGGGGCCCAAATTCTGGGGACCTGAAACTCTAGAAAATACCGTAGCTCTTCGATTGGAGGCTTATCTGCAAATGGAAATGGAGAATATTTTCAGGTTAGACATATAAAGATCCCATGAACATAATTTGAAAAAGAAACCCATGTGCAAGGGTGGAATATATACACTCCAGATAAAGATTGATAGCCCGCGTTAGATGGTCCCTCCCAGGGATGCTTTCAAGAAGAGAAGTGATCGGATTGAAAGTCATTTCAATAACATCCGGAGCTGAACAGACAGTTCTTGCCCAGTTGGTGTAGCTTTGGACAAGATCATCTCCGCCCCTTCTTCTGAAAATGACAGTAACATCCTGCATCAACAATTGCATCAGAAAATGGAGGCTCAGACATTAAAACATTGCTCGATGCTTAAAAACTGCCAAGGATTAGATATAAGCCACAAGTGAGCAACTTGACATTTGCTGGTATATCTTTATGTTACTAATAAACTCATGGAGAATAAGCATAATAGATGAATGTCCCATCCAAATCGAACAGAAGTCTGTTTCACTAACTAGACTGATAATAATTAGAATAAGAGCAATTAGTTTAGGTTTCTGCTGAAATTGACGAATTTAGTTTAAGACAGCACTCGTGGTTTCAGCTGATCTTAGCTAAAAATGACAGCAATTGACCGCAAGGGCTAAATTTAAATCATGTTTACTAATGTCCCATACATCTAATACATGTGAAGAAAGCATGAATACTTGTGATCCCCATCTATTAAAAATTTTTCCTATTACTCATGTAACTTGATAAATACACTTCAACTTTAATGGGCAATCTTCAGACTAAACTAAGATTTTACCAAGTTTACCCAAAGAAAGATTTTACAAAGTTTACCCAAAGACTTACTGCATTCAGAAAAATGAGAAAATATTTTTTAATAGTATCCATCACAATTCCATCTCCAAAGATCGCAACCAGTACAATACAATCTTTATTAATCTGATAATTTTTCTTGATTTAATTGTTTTTTGCTTTTATTTTATCTTTGTAATTATTTTTTCAGTTGAGATTGCAGAAACTGTTAGTAAAACTCCTTCGGCGTGACATGTTCTTGGTCAACAGCTTAGTTCCAAAACACGTGGTAGAGGATTCAAAACTTCTTTCTTGCATAGAACTTCATTAAACTAATTATGTACTTCTTAAACCAAATCAATTTTGGATTTAGCCAATCATAAACTTGGAGAGTGGCCTGTACAGATGTGGCACATCACCGTACTAGATTATTCATAAGTACGGGAGATGAAGACTAAGGTCTGGCCATGGACCTCACACATATGGGCTCTGGTCTGCTTGTGGTATGGCCATCAAAGTATGAGCGCAAGCTTGATCAGCATCAATCATGTAAAACTTGGACAAAGTCATAAGCATCACTTTTGTGACCAATTCATTGGTCACACATGTAGTATCTAAAGTAGTGAGTATTCAGCAGTCACAAGTGATCATGCAACCCTAGCTATATACTAACATATTTTCAAAATGCAAGCTTCTCGGTGACCTCAGATTGCTCTAGCTTGTGATAGCCTTTGGACATGTGGACAATTGTAGATAGTTATCCTTCTCTTGGAGGTGGGTGAACCACCTTCTATAGGACCTTATGACTTAAGGCCTAGCTGCTAGTTTCTCTCGAGAATGCACAAAAGGAAAGCCCAAAGAGTGCCCAGGGATTTCAACATGATGGTTATGACGAATGGCCAATTTCAGACCTCCTTCGATAGATCAAGGATTTATTTTCAGTAACAAGGAGACCCTTCTGCAGATTCATCCGCAACTACTTGTTGATCTTAGTTATTGAAATGAAGAGAACCAACATTTGAAAAAAAATTCTTCTAGCCACGTCTGAATGCCAGAACACATTTTGGAAGAAGATATTCTGTAGCAATCGCCATCGCAAAAGAGTCACAAACATTCATAAGTTATCAGTTTGATACATTCTACAGAGATATGCTTATTCTATAAAAGTTTTCCTGATATAACATATACATAATAAAATTAAAAAACAATATATCTAACTGCTTATAAATACTTGAGTATGTTCGTGAAATAGTATGTATATGATTTAAATATCAATGGACACATCAAACAAATTTCTCATATGGAAAGCAGCTTGGTTTGGTTTCAATTTCCATATTGCAATTGTTACCATGATATCATGATCTAGGATCACCTCCATATCTTATATTGCATGCATATAAATGCAGGAAAGCTGGTGACGTACATCATCTTCTTGGAAATATTTAAATTTCTAATTCACTAATTTCATTCCCTTTTCCTTATTTCCCCAGTCATAACACCATCATGGTGGTGAAGAAATTTTAATTGTTGTTAAGGGAGGCAATTTGTAGCCTTTACATGCATCTATAAGTCAGAGATACAACAGCAATTGTAAAATATGAATAAGAAAGTATATATGTTGTACTACCTCCTTTGCAGTAAGATATGGAGCACTGGGTGGTTGCGGGTATATTCCTTGACTGTTGAACACAAAAGGATCTACAGCCTGGCAATCCATCCGGTACAAATATGTTAAGCCGATGCACAATACAGGCTACATAAAATGTTCACGAGCAATTTCCAAGTGAAAAAAACACAAAGCACTAGCCTTATCCTTCAGTTTCAATGGACCTGAACTTGTATGCCTTCCAGTTTCTGAGAACCTTTGGTCTCCAATGTCCTGGATATAGTTCTTTATTTCCATTGATGATAAGGGTGACGAACTGTGCTGCTTGACATAAATCACATCCTTACCGCCAATAGTAATGGATGTGATGACATGAGTCCCATAATTCTCAATAAATCTGTAAACAAGTATAATTTTAAATGTCTTTTATTGTCGCAAAAATTTTTCTCTCCTTCACCACACCATTTGTATATTTACCTTGCTAATGACAACGGTTCCCATGAAAGTGGCACAGCATGCCTCACCTCTCCTTGTAATGATAGAGGTTGTTTTACCAAGTAAACCTTACATAAAGGGATGAACATCCCTTCCATTGCAAGGCTTTTTGTAGATGCAGCATCAACTTTCTTTGATCCAGTAAAGCTGAATGCAGAATTGAAGCTTCCTATGGGACAATTTCCCAGCAGATCAGCTTTTCTGTTAAAATATTCTGCCATCTGCACTCACTCATTTGGGTGAGAGGTGGAGGGTCGGTCATAACCAATCATCTAAGATACTCAGCAAGGAAATAGAACATTTCACATCATACTATAATCAGCATATAATATACAATATGGAAAAAACCATCTTCACTTTCTGGAAAAAAAATATAGCCAGGATAGCACGAGCTACTGTGAACTGGAAAAAAATAGAACATAACTTCATTGTCCGCCTGCTGTCATATTGCAAAATACTTTATGAATGATGCGGCAAGGAAGGGTATGGGCAACTTTGGACAGTGGTCCAAACAATTTACCACTGAAACAAGCAGCATGGTGATAGTGTTCCTTTCTCCTTGATGAGAGATTCTAGACAATGGCTAAAACAACTTACAATTGAAACAAGCAGGATGGTGGTAGTGTTCCTTTCTCCTCAGTGACAGAGATTCTGGAAAATAGGTTAAAACAATTCACTACTAAAACAAGCAATAAGATGATAGTGCTCCTTTCTCCTCAATGACCAATAAGCATTATAAGAGCCAAGGTGCATCGATGCTTTTCACAAGATTCTCGGCTGTTTAACTTCTTTTCTTCCAGACATGTGGATAGCCCACTCAGGGTTGTAAATGATACCCGAAAACTCAATAATCTGATCTGACTATTTTATAATAATCGCAGTATGGATCCAAGTTAAGTTTGCAAGAACCTTATCAAACTGAAGTCGGATTCTATATATTGGATCTGATTTCTTATTTGATTAAATGCTGATGCAGCTATGTTCAAATACAAAAACATTGATACATACATATATGTATAAAGATAGAAATATAAAGAGAATAGGCACATGACTTGTGTTAATTCCTTTTCTTCTTGTTTGGAATTATGTCTTTCCTGCATGCATGTCTCCTTAACTCTCACCTATTGCTATTTCAGTTCCAAATCCAAGCCAATACTTAGACTTTGCTTACATTTTAATCGATCTAGATGTAAATAAAAATTCAAATATGTTTCTAAAGCAAAGTTTGCCGTACCGATACCGAACCAGTATGCAGTCTCGTACCATACAGACACTCAATACGCCTTACTGTCTCGTACCGTACCGCATACAAACATTGTAATAGGATATATTGGTACGGGATCCGGCGGCAAACCTTGTTATAAAGTGATTAGATTTATTTTTCAAAACCAATTATTCACTTCTCAGATCATCCTTCTTTCCCACCAGAAACTAACAAGATTCGCTATTTATGGAAGACTATTGTGATAACAGTCCTTGCAGTTTTGCACATTGCTAAATGTCGACTAGTTGGTGCATAAAAATCATGTGCTAAGTTGAACCTCAAGAAAACTTGAATCTAAATATTAATCAAGTTTGGAAGCTAGTTCAGTGTTTACTGATTTTGATGGATCCAAACTCAATTTTTCTTATCAAGTTTGGATGCAGATACAACATGGCTCAGACCCAAGTCTGACCCATTTACAGCACTAAGCCCATTGTGCAATTGGTGAATAGAAGATCGAAGGTTAGGAAATTGCCAGGTTTAAAAGAAACTCATGGGCTTAAAAAAAGGCAAAGATAGAGGGGGAAGGATAACAGGAATTTATATGATTGCCTCTTAAATAAAGGTTATGGAGAGTAATAATTTTAAAACAATACTATGCATACGGCACAAGGCTTGGAACATATTGCTCGGCCAAAATATTTTAACACCAACTATTTGAGTGTTGGATATCTAAAACCAAAATTTTCATAGTTGGATACCCAAATCGAGCAGGTTTAACCTCTCCATTCTAGAACAAATATGTGGCTCATTTAATTCCTTCTGGATATGAGCTTTGAAGAAAGAGTTGAAAATTTTTGGTTGAAAAACCATTCCAAACTATATTTCCACCCTCTCTATACTCTAATACCTTGAACTATAAGAAAAATAAAACTTATTGGTCCCGCCATCAAGACCCAATCTTGCTCTTGCTCACATTCCCTTTCCTGGTTTTAAAAGGCATGGCAATATATTGCCTAGAATTGTTTTAAGGTAGCCATGACATTTTGGCGATACAAAGAAGGTAATTTTCTTGTTGGTTAAACGGCTAACCCTTGAATCTATAAAGGGTTTTTAATCCATAAGAGAAGGTATATAAAACCTGAAAATCAGTGAACAATAGTCAATAGTCATTGACCAATATATGTGGCTTAGCTCATAGAAAGCTTCAGTCCTGAAACCTTGATTTGTCATGCTACAGAGCTAACATACCAAACAGTAAATTCTATCAAAAGTTATATTCTTCCACCATATTAATCAACCAGAAATGAGAAAGACAAAGGTCTCTATGTCAAAGATAAGATTCTACAAAATCCTTAAATAACCCAAAGCAGAACTTGACAAACCTTTAACATTACTGCTTTATGAAAATACCTTTTTCCCTCAGAACCATGTAAGGCGGTCAGCTTCAATCAAATGGCCATCATGGGTTCCATGGTTAAGTTTAAAAAATTAAACTGCAATAACCATTCTGATCATATGTTGCAAAATTATGTTCATTAAGAACTATAATGCATGTTAAAAAATAATTTCTCAATCTTGAAAACTTCAGCCTGACTTCTTTCCTTGTGGTGCTTTATAAAGTCATATGTGACTTCTTACACATCAGTGCTTCTAATCGGAAAAGGAACTACCCTTTGAGTTAATTATGGACTGAATTCTCCTCTATCGCATGATGCATCGAACAAGCTTGCTATCTGAGGTTTGCCGTCTCAATACTGAACCCCATACCAGTACCATCCTATTATCATGTCAATATATAGTAGATACAAGAGGGCAAGACATACCGAGTATTGGTGCCAATTCAGTACTCATACAATACAGTATGCTTAATATGGTACGGTACCGACCGGCACAGCAAATCTTACTATTTTCATTCTCCTTTTGAGCATCAATCAAAAATGACCCTTATTGTTTTCTTAGTTATCATACATGCCCACAAAAAAACACTCTTGAACAAAGATTAACTATTAAATCCAACAACTGATTGGTACTAAATCAAATTAGTTTACAGACCTTTTGTTGACTCAAAAAGACACTGAAACATGCAAATAGTTATGTTAAAGAAGCTTATAAAATTAAAAATGTTGATATACACTAGAATTTAATCCAATGAGCCTAAAACAACACTGAAAACAATGACCAAGTGGAGTGTATTCCCACATATTTTGCTGGCGATCTCAAAACTTATCCTAAAACAGACAACTGATCTCATACAGGACCAATCCTATGTTAGCAATATTTCTTGAAATAACATGTAGCAGTTACAAATCATTGTTCCAATCTTTCATGTGTATTATACATTTCTAATTCTCATTAATTACATCACAGAACTAAAGCAAGATTTTCAACAACTATAATAACAGCATTCTAAGAAAATTAAATAATTCAAACAAAAATCACATATTAAAATGACAATTCACATAAACTAAATTCCCTTGCAATAATTTACTTCCCATCATAAATCCGCGACCAATATGCAGTAGCATTTAACAGGAATCATCACAGAGACGACAACACAAATTAAACTCAGTGAAAGGAACAATTAGGGAAATCAAGGAGAGTCTGCACCATACCTCATAGAACCCGCAAGCACCGTTGCTCTCCCGACCGCCGCTCACGCACGAGCACCTAACATCTCTCGACACATTGGGCACGATCAGACTGTGAGACACCCCCAGATCTCTCGTATGCTCCTCATCGACCTCAACAAGCCTCGACCCGGCAACCCCCTTGCAGTAGAGCAACCGTGTGTCATAGTTAACATCAAAACCCCTCCCCAGAGCCTGGATTGAACTCTGAATAGTGCGAAGAGCAGCATGCTCCTCCATCCTCACCACCTTCCGGACAAAGCCAAGAATCTACACAACCTAAAACTCCAAACCTAAATCCAAATCCCAAAAGACCCAGTCAGATCCCTTTGCATCCATCTCCAGGACCGATCTCTCCATCTAGTGGTTCTCAGAAACCCCCGGGAAGGATCGAAGACCGAATCTTTTGACGGCGTTTTTTCCAATCTTTCGAGCTTAATTTCTCGGATCCTGCGAAAAGAAGCACCTTTCTTCCTTCTTTATTCCTTCCACATAGCTAAAACCCTAAGCCCCAATTTCCAAACCGCGGATCTCGCTTCCCTCAACTAAATTAAAATATTTTTGGGACAGGGATTAAAAGACTTGAAGCTAAAAGGATTATAAAACGCTCTTTTAAACTTCCTCAGGGCGAGGGATTCCTTTTAACCGTAGAGCCTAAAAAGACCTCATTTCTCTCCCCACCCGTCCAGCTCCAAGAAGTTGATAATAAAGCCTTTGAGGACTCGAGCTGCTCTCTCTCTCTCATCTAACTGCGCTTTGACTGTGGGGATCGGACTTTTCCGGACGAGGAGCTTTGGTACTTTAGATTGATGGGATTTGTTAGACCAACCGTGATGTGTCCACACCACACGCAGTCTTTGACTAATTCCAAGATTGGATGTCTGATTTATTATCTAAATTAGGATTAAGAAATTGTTTAGAAAAAAAGGAAGACTAACTGTACGTGCGTGCGGAGATGAAGCTGTGTTTATGGTAGGAAGATTGTCTGCTAAAATGGGGCAACTCTTGGTGACCTGTACCTTACAAGATATCGATGGTACACGTTCCCTCTCACACGAAGGCTTTTTTTTATTCTAATTGTTTGGAAGAATAGTGAGCTTTCATCAATCAGCTTGTTATGCGTTTCCATTTAAGGTGAGGAGAGGAAACCAGACTTATTTTACAAGTTGGCGTAATTCTCAAGTCTAATTAGTAGGAAATTTTTAATGGCTTGACCATCAAGAAGTTGTGAGGATTTGTGAGTCCCACCACCCCGATGATGAGGGAGATAAAAAGCCACTCAACTTTTATTATCTAAATTAGAGATTATTTACAAATAGTACATCTACAACGGAGGTTGGGGTTGTATTTCACGCTAAAGAATGATTTATCTTCCTTTGCACAATAGTCACTTTAACAAATAAATAAAGAAGTTTAAAATGCTTAAAGATTTGTGCAAGATGCGATTCAATAGTCGATACCTTAGAAAAATATCAATCATTCTTTCATTAGAAAGATACAATCCAAACCCTTACAAGAGAAAGCTAGTGTGCTGCTCTTTGAAGAAGCTACATACAAGTATGAAGATGTTGGGACTATTCAACCGACTCCAGATTCCGACTCTACATCGGCCGAATGAACACATTGTGCCGACTCATAATCGATTGACCGATCGACAGTCAGCTATTATCAACCAACAACGGACAATCCCGATCGAAGACCATCAACATATCGGAGTTACCGACGATGCTCATTCAGATCTCCAGGACTACCAGCTTACCACTATTACTGATATATAGTCAGTCTATCTTCTCAACATACCTAACCGTTATAAACGGTTATCGATTACGTGTCACGGTCATTAGTAGGCATAAACAACCCATTAACTCCATGATTATAGTCCGATAATTTAGCACCATAAAAAATGAGACCACGTGCTCGATGATTACAGCAGAATTATCTATAAAAAGAAGGTAAATAAACAGTATCGATAAAATAATTCTGGACTGATACCCTGCTATTTCAATTACTCACTATCTGCTGTTCATCAACTTTTCACTAACTTAAGCATCGGAGGGTCCTCGTCGGACACAATTCCAATTTGTGAGGATTTTGTTTTACAGGTGCTCTTCACCGATGACAGATGATAGGAGATTGACCGCAACAGATTGGCGCGCCAAGTAGAAAAAAACTACGATCAACCATGCTGAAAATCAGAGCTCAATACTTGACTGGATCGGTGAGACAGTCTTTCCATCGGAAAGATATTTCTCCCCCACCTCCAGTGGCAGAGCCTAGTTCTTCGCATCCTGTGGTCACCACAGACGTACAAATTGTTGCACTCATACAGTAAATGAAGGTTTTGACAGAGGTAGTTCAAAACCTCCAGTAGTAGCAGCCGTCGGTGGCTCAGTTAATGCCATCCAGACACAGTCGCCATCCTCCACGGCGCTCACCCTCCTCATCTCTGGAGCGACCACCGTCTTGACACTCCTATCGAGACGAGCAACTGCATTCTCAGCACTCCCATTATGTCACCCATCATTCACGGTGTTCTCCCTCTCCTTCTCATTTACACAGTATCAGGAAGGGAAAGTGATCGCGGACACCTTCTGCTTCTCCCTCTTTAAGCTCTTCAAGGGATTCTACCCCTGAAGTTTTCCAGCAACGGCAACTTGACGATCATGAATGCAAGTTCAAAGAGATTAATCATCAGCTTGCCTGACTTCATGTGAAAGATCGGAAATCCTCCAACAACTATGACTTCTACGCTACCCAGCCTCTCTCTCGACGCATCCTGGATGAACCGATTCCATCTCGGATCAAAATACCATAGATGGACCCATACGACGGCTCCACCAATCTGATCGACCATGTGGAGAGCTATAAAGCTTCCATGATGATTCAAAGGGCAACTGATGCCCTTTTGTGTATTGGCTTTCCGACAATTTTAGAGAAGGTTGCTCGAGCCTAATATTTCAGGCTTCAGTTGGAAAGCATTAACTTTTTCGAACAGCTAGAGCATTCCTTCATGGCCCACTTCAGTACTAGCTGAAGGCCGCTACATACATCAGATAGTCTCTTTTCTATCAAGCAAGATGAGATAGAGACGTTGAGAGACTTTGTGGCTCGGTTCAATGCAGCCACACTTGAGGTCAGGGACCTCAATAAAGACATGGCCATTCGACCATGAAGAAGAGTCTGAGGGGATCGAAATTCACCTACTCTCTAGACAAGACTCTCCTTCGAAACTATGCTGAACTTCTAGAGTGCGCATATAAGTACATTCATGCGGATGAAGCTGCTTCTGACCAACGTCAGACAGACGAAAAAGTTCAGAAGAAGAAATAAAAGAAAAGTGAGGCTCCGACCGAATCAAGTAGGCCGACTATCAATAAGCGAGCTTCACCTCGACGACAAAGTCTGAAGCCGAATAACTACAGCAGGTATGACTCCTATACTCCTCTTTCTGCTCTCCGTGCACAGATCCTGATGGAGATCGAAGGAGAGGAGTACTTACGATACTCCCCACCAATGAAAGCGCCATCGAGGAGCCAAGAGAGGAAGAGATACTTTTGATTATATCGTGATCACGGTCACGATACTGAATAGTGTATCCAGCTTAGGGACGAGATAGAGATCTTAATTCGATGAGGCTACTTTAAAAAATTTCGACGAGATCGCCCGACTCAACCTCCCACCGACCAACAATCTCAGCCACAAATTGAGGAGACACTCGACAATCGACCAACGATGGAAGTAATCAACATAATCTTTAGACGACAAAAAAATTGGGGGATAACTTTCAAAGAAGAGTCGACGAAGAAACGATAACTCGACAATGTAATTACTTTTTCGAAAGATGATGTTTGGAGAATACAAACTCCTCATGATGATGATGTCATTATTTTAACAATGATAATAAATTATAATGTAAAAAAAAAATTAGTGGATATAAAAGCTCGATGGATGTTTTGTTTTACTTGACTTTCTTCCGAATGTGACTACTGATTGATCGACTCAGGAGAGTCTCGACGTCATTAGTCTGCTTCACTGGAGATACGATTATTATGGAAAAAGAAATCACTCTCCCATTGACCATAGGAACTGAATCACAACAGAGTACTGTTCTCATGATATTCATGATTGTTCGAGTTTCTTTGACTTATAATGCCATACTTGGATAACCTGGACTTAATGCTCTGAAAGTAGTAGTCTTAACTTATCATCAACTAGTCCAATTTTCAATAAGAAACGGAGTCAGAAAGATGCATGGCGATCAATAACTTGTCCGACGTTGCTTCCTAGTTTTCATACAAAATAATCAATCTGAAGACTCTTTGTCCGTATATAAATTAGACCAAAGAAAAAAATGAAGAGAGAGATGAACCAGTCGAACAACTGATTTTCATCTCACTAAAAGAAGAGGATCCTGAGAAGATGATCCAAATTGGATCACAGTTGCCTGATCCAAAACGACAATAACTAATAAATTTACTAAGAGCAAATGTCGATATTTTTACTTGATCGGCTACTGACATTCCAGGCATTCCTCCAAAGGTAATAACCCACCAGCTAAACATTGATCTGAAGGTTAAACCGGTGAGATAAAAGAAAAGACCTTTTTCTTTTGAAAGGCAGAAGATCATCGATGAAGAAGTCGACAAACTCTTCGCAGCTGGCTTCATCAGAGAAGCTACTTATCCTGATTGGCTCATCAATATAGTAATGGTGAGAAAGACTAATGAAAAATGAAGAATCTGCATCAACTACACAAATCTAAACGAAGCCTGTCCGAAGGATAGTTTTTCTCTGTCGAAAATTGATCAACTGGTTGATGCAACTTTTGAACACCGACTTTTGAGCTTCATGGACATCTTTACAGGCTATAATCAGATTCAGATGGCATCCAAAAATGAGGAGCACACAACCTTCATAATCGATAAAGGCATCTACTGTTATAAAGTAATGCCTTTCAGTTTAAAAAATATCAGAACCACATATCAACGGTTAGTTAACAAAATCTTCAAGGTACAAATCGGGCAAAATATGAAAGTTTATGTAAATGATATACTGATGAAAAGTCTTCAAACTACTGGTCATATTCAAGATCTAAAAGAAGCCATCAGCACACTTCGATGATATCAGATAAAGTTAAATCCGACTAAGTGTGCATTTGGAGTAACTTCTGAAAAATTTTTTGAATTTCTTGTATCGCAACGAAGAATCGAGGTCAATCTTGTGAAAATAAAGACTATCGTCAATATGAAGCATCCAAGCTCCAAGAAAGAGATACAGCAGCTCAACGGAAGGATCACCGCACTCAGTCGATTCATATCAAAGTCGACAGAAAGATGTTTGCCTTTTTTCAAGATCTTGAGATAATCAAACAACTTCATATGGTCAAACGAGTATCGACAATCCTTCGAAGATCTAAAAAAATATTTGATATCTCCACCGTTGCTTATAAAACTAAAGGTCGGAGAAGCTTTGTATCTCTACTTAGCGACATCAATGGAGGCGGTTAGTTCAGTGCTTGTCCAAGAGGATGAAAATCAAATTCAATGATCAATCTACTACACTAGCAAGGTGCTTCACAATATCGAAGTAAGATATTCAAGAACGAAAAAGATGATCTATGCTCTAATCATATCATCACAGTGACTTCGTCCATATTTTCAAGCACATCCTATTATCATCTTGACATATCAGTCGTTGAAGATAATTTTATACCGGTCTGATACTTTAGATCGAATGATAAAGTAGATGATAAAATTCAATAAATTTGATATACAATATCACCCACGTCCATCGATGAAGATGCAAGTTTTGGCTGACTTCATCGTTGAGTGTACAATTCCAGATAATAATCTTAAAGATGAAGCTAATGACAAAATAAAGAAAGTTACAACTCTCGAGTCCGACTTAACGTCGGTATAGATGCTACATATTGATGGAGCATCTAATGCACAAGGTAGTAGAGCTGATTTTATCCTTATCAATTTCGAAGGGGTTATAACTGAATATGACCTTCGATTTAATTTTAAAGCTTCGAATAATCAAATCGAATATGAAGCATTCTTAGCCGGCTTGAAGATTGTCAAAGAGCTTGACATCGATAACCTGAAGATCTTCACCGACTCATAATTGATTGCTGGATAGGTCAAGGATGAATTTGAAACCCGAGATCCTATTATAATGAAGTATCTTCAGAAGGTGAAAGATTTTACGTTCACTTTAAAATATTTTGAGATCTTTCACATCCCAAGAGTAGAGAATGCCCGAGCTGACTCACTTTCGCGACTCGCAACTACTTCTTTTAACTCGCTGGATCAGACATTCATCGAATATCTTAAACAACCGAGTATTAATAAAGTCGAAGAAGTGCTACAGATCAATGATGAACTAAGCTGGATGAATCCGATTGTCCAGTACTTAACTAATGGAACTCTACCTACGGATCCCTCAAAAGCCAAATGACTCAGATGGATAGCCTCGCAATATATTTTGATGAATGGCCAACTATATAAGAGGTTGTTCTCTCTTCTCTTATTGAAGTATTTGAGACCGACAGATACCGACTATGCACTTAGAGAAGTTTACAAAGAGATTTGTGAAAATCACTTGGGGGGTAAACTTTTGGCTTACAAGGTCTTACAACAAAGATATTACTGGCCCACCATAAAGAAAGATACAGTTGAATTTGTCCGAAGGTGTAAATCATGTCAGAAATATGCAAATATATAATACCAACCGGTCAGTCAGTTGACATCAATTGTTGCATCATGGCACTTTCATAATGAAAAATTGACATACTTGGTCCTTTTCCTCCGACATCTGGTCCGAAAAAGTTTATAGTGATCGTCATTGATTACTTCACTAAATGGATGAAAGCTAAATCTTTGACATAAATTACTGAAAGTAAGATGAAAGAATTCATTCAGAAATCAATCATATGCAGATTCAGTCCACCACACACCATCATCACTGACAATGGCCGATAATTCAACAATCAGAACTTCAAAGAGTTCTGTGTGAAATTTCACATTACGTACAAACTCACATCAGTCGGCCATCTACAATCCAACGATGAAGTGAAAGTGACAAACCGAACAATCCTGTATGGACTCAAAATCAGACTGAATGAAGCTAAAAGTCTTTGGGTGGAAGAGCTATATCCGATTTTATGGGCATATCGAATGACTCCTCGCATGCCAATGGTAGAATCGCCATTCAATCTGACTTATAAAATTGAAGCGATGATCCCACTTGAGATCAGATTACCATCAGCAAGGATGGAGCAATACAGTGAGCCAAATAATTCAGAATGTTGAAAAGCCGATCTAGATCTACTTCCAGAAGTCCGACAACAAGCTCAAGTTCGGATGACAATATATCGATAAAGGATAATCTGATACTATAATACAAAAGTTAGGTCGAAAGTATTTCATCCAGGAGATCTGGTTCTAAAAAAGGCAGAAGTCTCAAAGCTTTTGGACCAGGAGAAATTATCTCCAAATTGGGAAAGACCCTACAGAGTCACTGAAACACTTAGATCGAATGCATATCGGCTGAAAACTTTTGAAGGAACAGCTATTCCACAAACATGAAATGCTGACAACTTAAAGATGTATCATCAATAAAGTTGTTCATATGTACAGTATTTAGAATGAAACATTGAATTTTAGAATCACAAAAATTTCAGACGACTACAAAGTAATGTTAAACCAATGAATGGACGGTCAATTCCTATCAACTATATTTCGACTTTTCACTGTGAAAACTGACACATCGAATATATCTCGGCTTTTACTGTAAAAGCTGATAAACTGAGTGTATTTCGATGCTGACTATATTTCGACTTTTCATTGTAAAAGTCGACTCTAATCGAATGATTATTTATGCCGACTTAATTTTAACTAAGTAGAACATTATACCAATACAACCTAAGTTGAATTGGAATTATAGCGACTTGACTACGGTCGGTTGAAGGATATTCGGCTTGCCATCTATTATCAAATAACTAGACATACTAACCCGACTATGATCGACCGAAGGAATTTGACTTATTACCATTTATCCTGATACCTAAAAGGTAAAGTATGTCAATAGATATTTGACTATTAAACTAGACTAACAAATAATTCTACAAGTACTACTGAACGTTCGATTTTTCGAGCGATATTCGATAGTCAAATGATAATTCTATGATATTGCAAATATACAGAAAAGAAAGAGTTGATATTTGAAAAAAAAATTATTCATTAAAAAAATTATAAAATTAAACCGAAGTCAGATTATAAAAGTTTATAATTACAAAAAGAAAATAAAAACACTACACCGATCATCAGTCATCGTCTCCATCTCCTTGCTCCAGTGCAACATTGACAACCGGAACATCTTCTGGTGCAATCGGTGCAACATCTTCAGTTGGTGCAGCTCCTTCTTCGGCAGCTTCATCTTTCGGTGCAGGAGGAATGATTCTACTTAAATCCAGATTTGAGAACAACTTTCTGATCGCATCTCGACCATCCTCATACCTGACGCAGTAAGAGGCGAACCCGTCTTCGAAGATTTCTTCCTTAAACTCTTCCAAATTCTTAAAGTTCTCGATGGTTTGGTTCAGAGCTTCCCTTGTCGACTCTGCTTCAGCTTTTGCTAACTCCGTATTAGCTCTTGCGGAGGCTGACTTAGCATCGGCCAATGCCAACATTTTCAGGCTAGCCCGATGCCTTTCACGTTCGGTTTCGAGTTCATCAATGCAATCATCCCTTTCCCGTCGAAGCCGATGGATGGAATATTTTTTGCTCTTGATCTGCGATTCAAGAGACAAGACATTTTGATGAGCCAACTCAAGTTCGGCTCTGGAAGATTGTAGATCGATGGTCAAACAAGAGACTTCTTCCTGAAGCTTCACCTTCCGCTCAGTCACCACCTGGAGTTGTTCAAAGGCAACTGTCTTTTCAGCATTGGCGACCGCCACTTTGTCCATCCATGACCGACGGAAGTCAGCAATTTTCTAATAGCCGACCTCCAGGTCATGCATATCGTGCGTCCACTGAAAGCAGAAGATAAGTCAGATCAGATTGAAAAAAAAAATGAAAGATGAATCAAAAAACTTATCCCGAGTATTATCGGATTAAAGGAAAAAAAAATATCTCGGCTACTGTCTGGTTCTTCCTGTTCTTCTGATCAATTAGGAGTAGAGCAGCTTGGATGAGCCACTTGACTAATGCTGGATTGGCCAAGACCGACTCACCCTCGAAAATTCTGATGTCGAAGAGAACGAGATGGCCCGTCGATGATCCATCGTCAGCCGAAGTCACCGGCATTTTCCCCCGATCTTCTGTCGACAGCCCCGCGCTTAAGAATGCAGAAAAGTCGGTGCACAACTGTGCCCGAGAATGTTCCACTGTCGGAACAGCTGGAATAGCTGTGGATCGTTCTGGCTTGACTGCGACTTTCGCCTCGATCCGAGCTTCAGCAGATGGAGCTGCCGACAGTACTGCTGTAGCTCCATCTTTTTTGCCGCCCCATCTTCAGTGGACGGCACCTCAGGGAGTCAGGGCCGACAATGCCAAAACTAGCTCGGAAACTGACTCCGACAGAATGTCGGATTTCCTCACCAATGCAGATGGAGTAACTACTCGACCCTTCTTCGACGGTCGGGATGGTCCAGCTTTAGATACTGCCTTCTTCTTGGCAGCATGCTGACGAATATCAGCAGCCGACACTCGTGCCCTCGGCTGCATAGTTGCAATCAAAACAAAAAAGTTAGTACAGTTCAGAAATAAATAAAAGCAAAAAGTAAATAGCCGACTATGTTATACCTAAAGAGGTGATCGAACTAAGGTCGGCATTGTAGAGAACTTGATTGGTCATCAGCTCTCGCTGTGGTGGAACTACCATATCCTTCAGTCAGTGAAAATCTTCTCGATCATCGACCTCAACCTGACTATTCTCGTTGGGATCGATCCTTGGATCACCCCACCACGAAGGAAAGCCCCAGGAAGAAGAAGAAGAAACAAAAAAAAAATTGATTCTTCCATCCATGAATGGACGATGAAAGACTGATGATGAAAGAAAAGTCTTTTTTTGTGTTGAAGAACCACCAACCCTTGGCCTTGGGATGAGAATGAAGGATGAAGAAAATTCGAAAGAGAGAAGGACGAGGCTCAGTCGGTATGAGCCGACATAACAAAGCAAAATTGATGATCAGCCAGATGAAGTTCGAAGCCAGCTGAGCTGGATAGAGATTGTAGTAGTCTAGAAGATTCCAGACGAACTCCAAAATCAAAAATCGAAGACCGGCCTGAAGATCTTCGACATAAAATGCAACCTGACCCGGAGGAGAAGAATTAACCCAATCGTCCGCGCTAGGAGCAAAGAGCTGATACTGCTTCGAGATATGATACTGCTTTCGAAGCCGTTCGATATTGGATCTGGATAGGGAAGAAGTCTCCACTTTCAGACCCAAAGGAGAGTCGTCGGTCAGATTCTTTGACCAACTATCCCGAGAACAAGAAGCCCTAGCCATAAAGATGAAAAACTAGAGAAAATCCTAAAATGAAAACTCAAAGAGAAGATGGACCCAAGGAGAAGGAAAACTTGATCTGAAGTTAAAAAGGGACGAAGAAGAAACCCTGGAGCTCTGGTACTGGGGCGATCTTCCAACAGAACCTTCCGTTACAGAGGATAGTGACAAATGCAAAGTAAAAATTTGACTGAAAGCGACTCCATATATATAGAATCCCTCAACGGTTCGGATGAAATCGGTCAAATCTTAATCTCATCAGATGACGACAAGTGGCAACATCCAGACTAACCATTGGTCGGACGGTTCGATGCACCTGCTCCAAATCGTGCCACCTCACTGTTATCCACGTGAACAGCTCCGATCTAATGATGTTTGGATACGTGGCCAAGATCTACTAATCAGAATTAAATCGTCTAGCGCCAAATTATCTTTCTGAAACAATGGCTCAATAATGATTTCACAGCTATCGAAACAACAAAATAGCCGGAGATCTCTTGTACTCCGAAAAGTCATTATCATCAGCAGTCGAGTCAGAGCTCGAGACGACATATGACGACTCTCTTCGTCCAATATGACAGATCACATGATAATATACACATCGGACTATCTTGGACTTGGGAGTGGGGGACAACTATTGGGACAATTCAACCGACCCCCGACTCTGACTCTACATTGACTGAATGAATACATTGCGCCGATTCACAATCGGTTGACCGACCAACAGTCGGTTATAGCAACCAATAACGGACAACTCCGACCGAAGACCATCGGCATATCAGAGTTACTGATCGATGCTCATTCGGATCTCTAGGACTACCAGCTTATCACTATTACCGACATATAGTCGGTTTGTCTTCTCAATACACCTAACCGTTATAAATGATTATCGATTACGTATCACGGTCATTAGTGGGCATAAACAATCCATTAACTTCATGCTTATGGTCCGGTAATTTAGTGTCATAAAAACGGGACCACGTATTCGACGGTTACATCAGAATTATCTATAAAAGGGAGGTAAATAAACAGCACTGGTAAGACAATTCTAGGCTAATACCCTGCCATTTCAATTACTCATTATCTGCTGTTCACCAACTCTCTTCTAACTTGAGCATTGGAGAATCTCTGTCGGGCATAATTTCGGTCTGTGAGAATTTTTTTTTACAGTGCTCTTCATCGGCGATAGATGATAAGAGATTGACCGCAACAGGAGATATAAGCAATGATGATTAATTGAAGAAGTGCTGCAACCTCAAAAATAGCTAGTGATAAATCCATAGGTGCAATCTGATTGAACAAAGACAGCATGAGATGACTAGCAGAGACGATTGCAAGATTAATGGAGCCAGCAGTAAACCTGCAGAGGTTGAAACAGAGTGCCCGATTTGAGAGATGATTGGGACAGCAGGAATAGGGCCCTAAAGTTGCCATGTGCAACCATCCACCTAGCACTCATGCACCTTGAGGCTTGTTAACCAAGCTTTATACTTTGATTTCTGCACAACATTACTTGAGACAAACATTTGGAAATGTTGGAGAATTTGCTAGTCATGAGCATTTTATCTGTGTTAGCTTTATTTCACATGATCATCTGGTTGCTTGGCTCAGCAGTCAAGGTAGAGATGGCTGGGGTGAGGTGAGGTGGTGCAGATTATTGAGTTTCAATTTGCTGCCCAGAGGTGAGCAAGTATGCATGCCTGCTCAGGCTAAAGTAACTATGTTTTTTTCCACTTCCAGTGAAGAAAGAGATCTACTCGACCGCAGGGTGCAATTGTCCTTGTGGATATCCATAGTTCAATATCTTATGCATGCATGCATGGTCAACGTTTCAATTTTCAATCTACAATGACAACATCTATGATGGATGGAACATGGGCTTGACATTTCTTCTTGTTAACTGGCCTCCTTTAAATGAGTGGATCGCAAGGGACAACCAACTTATCCAAGTCATAGTCTCTTTGGAACGTTTCTAGGGCGAGAAACTCTACGTTTTCTTTTGCCCCTCCACCTCTCACGAGAAAGGGATCTCCTCCAAGATCTGGAAACATTATTTTCCATACAGAAGAATACATGGATATTAACAAGCCAAATATGAATACGTTGGAAGGGTTGGGTCAAATTTGACGCAGCGTGCGTTTAGTGGCTAGACCTACGGCTTTCACCTCTGTTTCCCATCAATAGGCTTGGACCACGACGAACGATAGGGCAGATCAATCTCCCAGCGGGTCCCTTTCGGAAGTGATTCCCTCACCTCAGCGGCCAACGCAGCCCTTGGAGAGCAAGGTCCATGGTTTCAGACGTTAGAAATATTCTGTATAGAATTCCGGGGCTCTTCTTTCTCGCGCGTGTTGGTAGGGTTCCAACCATAACTGTAGGGTTCAAAGCATAACTGCAGTCAAATTGGTGTTTGTCAAAGGAGTAACTAGTTGCAATTTCAGCCGAGAGGACACGTGAACCCATTCCAGTCAAATTGGTGTTTGTCAAAGGAGTAACTAGTTGCGATTTCAGTCGAGGAAAATCCCTCTTCATACTATGTACAGTGGTTTTCTGAACTTTGTTACATGATCTTGTATCAAATCATAGTCTAACCAATGTTATAGCATAATTTTACACCTGCATCAAGATGAAGAAGCTGGTCAACATGCGTGTATGTTCCAAGAAAAAAGAGGGAGTGAGGGATAACGGGGATATATGTCCAACTAGGATCTTTTGCGGCACAATCCACACACCGCACAGTATTATGCATCTCTAGATAGCCACCTTCAAAAGATGGACAGCCATCTAACAGGACTATTTTCATGCTATGTTTTCTTTTTCTCACATCTTAAAAAAGAAATCAAAAGTCAAATATGTATAGGACTTCTCCTACTAATGAAATTTATTAGTTCAATAACTATAAAAAAAAAAAAAAATTGTATATCTAAAAAAGATCCTTCATGAGGAAAGACTGTTTATATCCTCTTTTTTCCTTATTAAGCTATTTTTTTCATCCATAAAGTTTTCTTCTCAAGTCTCTTTCTCTTCTTTCAAATCCCATATGCTATCTCTTCTATTTGTGAAGTCTTTATCAAATCTCTGACTGATACATATTTTAAATAATACACACTAGATAATTTACTGATGAGCATCATATTATAGAACTATGTATCGATTTCTCTAAATATGTATATTGAGATGTTGGATAAATATTTTTTAACTGACTATGTACTGTATATTGATTTCCCCTTTTTCCATGGAAGATTATTTCATTTTCCTCTGCCCAACCCAACCAACATACTGCTGAAGCCAAAGTCATCCTTCAAACTGTAAATCATTTCTTCGGTTAGTCTCTTTCCAGTCTTGCCATAGCCCATTGACAATGACACTGACTTACAAAAAGAATATGGGAGAAATGCAACCAAATTGACTTGAAAAGGAGCATGTAACAAACAAATGATGTGCACTTTCCTCCTGTTCACATAAGGCACAAGTCAGCAGAGTTGCAATTCCTGTTTCTCAAATGGCTAAAATCCTTGGTTTAAAGAGTGAACACTGGGCCACTTTGATTTTTTATGGAAAAATGCATACACTCCAGATTTGTTTGATCTGGTAAGAACGATTCCACTGAAGTTCAATCTCTTGTAGCAGCTGTTAGTTGTGAAGATTCCATTGGCATTCCATCTCCACTCAATCGCGTCCATTTCAAGAGAATTCACCACATCCTGCAAAAGATATATACTCTTGACCATCTCTCAATTGACACCTTGCCATTTGGGTGATAAAGGTTGACAGATATCAGAGAATAAAGCCTTCTTGATCACCATTCCAAAAGAGTTGCAAAATAATCCATTCGTGATTGTAGAAATAGCCAGCAGCCATTCCAGAGCTCTAATACAGCCTCCATTTCCTACACAAAATTGTTCCCACTTTGAAGATATCACAATGTGAAATTCGTTTCTAAGATGGAGAAGAGAGATCAATAAAAGAGTAAAATATGATTAAAATATTTGACAAACAGTATACAAAAAGATGATATTGAATTGGATTCTATAAAAGTTTCTTGTTAAGATTGACTTGTGAATACCCTTCAAACTCCAATTTTTGCCATTCAATTCAGTTGCATCATTGGCCTGATACCTGAGAAAATACATTGGCAACACATATTTTACCATGGTCTTCAGGAATGGAAACTACCAGCCTGAACAATCGCATCATACCTTATCTCACATACATTCTTTGTGACTAACACAACAAGATTCCAAGGCAACCTTTCTCTGTCCACCTTGGCTTCTTTAAAATTCCCATGACTCCTCATGTTTATGGGCAGGTCATTAGTAAGGAGAGAGGAGCTCTGCCCACTAATCCTCCTTGACCATAAGAGCTAAGTCTATCGGTGATTGGTCCTTTGTCAATAACCCCTTTCCATCTCTCATGCATTTGAAACATGCAATCACAGCAAATAGAAGTTAACTTCACTTTAGGCACAAAGTAACAAACTTTCACTCGCCAACGACATGGAGGAGATATACGAGACAGAAAAACAGGGCATCAAAGTCTGTATAACTATAAATCTCATCCCAATTAACCATGCTTATGTCTAATATCTATTTGAGATCATAATGCAGTACATTCACAATGAACCAAATGTCTTCAGCCAACTCCATGAGCTACTTTGGTTCACAAAAGATTGGCTCTAATTGTAAGAACCAATCCAAGAATCAGCTATAGAATCTAAGGATCTTCTATAAATAACCACCCTGTCTAGGCTTGATCCAACATGGACTCACCATATACTAACCATATGCCAAGCAGTATTTCAAGACAATGTGCATGGCAGTCTTTCCGGGACAGCATTTTGAGCCCTAGATAGCACCTTCCAGTACTGCGACACAGGATGGACACATCAATTAAGTTGGCCTCTAATCTAGCTCAATCTGAGTACAACCTTGTTGCTTTGAAATGCTATCACCAATCATCCCTGTCCTTAAACGCTCGACATCTTCCCATCTCTCAGCTTCTGCATAAATGTTCGACATCAGAACATAATCCGCATCACTCAATGGAGCCAACTCTGCAAGTTCTTTGAATGCTTCCTCTGCCAACTCCACATCACCGTGAACTCTACAAGCCCCAAGCACCGTCTTCCACAACACTGAATTTTCCTTCATTGGCATCTCCTTGATCATCTGAAAAGCTTCGTCAACCAGTCCACACCGGCTCAGCATATCAACCATGCAACCATAATGCTTTATATCAGGCTCAATGTTATACTCTTTGACCATTCTCTGGAAAAAGTCTTGCCCCTCCTTTAGAAGACCCTTGTGGCTACAAGCAAGCAAAACCCCCAGAAAAGTGACCCGGTTGGGCTTCACACCGAGGCTTGCCTCCCTCTCCATGGAAGCAAACAGCTCAAGAGCATCCTTACAGTGACCATGTACTGCCAGAGCCACAATCATTGTGTTCCAGCACGTCACATGCTTCATTCCCATCGCATCAAACACTTGCCAAGCCAGCTTCAAGTTACCACATTTTGCATACATATCCAAAAGAGCATTGCCCACATAGCCTTCAATTTTGAACTCCTTATCCCTCAAGTATTTGTGCACCTTCTTACCCATCTCCAATGCACCGGTCTCAGCACAAGCTCCAAGAACAGACACGATGGTCAGCTCTGTTGGCTCAACATCATTCGCTTGCATCCGTTTAAAAAGTTCCAACGCATGCTTGTAGTTTTTAACCTGAATGTAACCTGCCATTAAGGTGTTCCAAGAGATGGCATCCCTTTGAGACATTTCGTCAAAGATTTTCCTCGCTGCATTAACGTCTCCCAGCCTCACGTGTCTCGTGATCATACTATTCCAAGAGACCACACTCTTCTCCTCCATCTGGTAGAAAAGCCGGTCCGCCAACTCCTGTTCTCCATTCCTATCATACGCGGCTATCATAATATTATACGAGACGGTGGTCCTTTCAACCATTTCATCAAACACCTTGCTGGCGTCCCTGACGCGCCCGCATTGCGAATACATCGACATGAGCGAGTTCTGGATGAAGCCGTCGCGCTCCAACCCAAGGCGGAAGGCCCGGCAGTGGACTTCGGAGCCCTTCCGGGCGAGAGCCACACGGGGGACCTCGCGCTCGACGTTGGCGGCGCGGCCGCAGGCCTTGAAGACGAAGGGGAAGGTGAGCTTGTCGGGGAGCAAGTGGAGGCGGCACATATGGTTGTAGAGGTGGATGGCTTCGGTGGGGAAGATGCTCTGGGAGTAGGCGCGGATCAAGACGTTGTAGAGGAGCACGGATTTGATAGGCACTGCGTCGAACAGGGAGCGGGCGTGGGCTAGGCTGCCCCAAGGGGAGAGGGCGGAGAGGGCGAGGAGTTTGGCAAGGAGAGGAGGGTGATAGGCGAGGCCGGTTTTGGTGAGTAGAGCGTGGGTTTGGGTGAGTTCTCGCAGGCTGGAGGTTCGCTGGAGTAAGAAAGAGATGTGTTTGCTTGTGGACGAGAGGGATCTCATGGCTTTGGTGGATTGCAGACAGAGTCCATGGCTCCTCCAAGAATGGAGGCATGCTTAGGATTCCAGAACTGGAAAATGAAATCAGAGTCAAATAATACTGGGCACATAAAAGAAAGAGACTGCTGATTCCACATTATAGAGAAAATAACCATAGGATTGTTGGCTTTTTCGCGTTTTATTATATAAAAGACTGTTAACATCTATGTAATTAAAGATGTTATTAATCTTAAAAATTTTATAGTATCTGAGTAGTGAGTTTGTCAAATTACATGGCGAACCCTTCTTGGCTCCTACTTTCCGCCCAAATTTCTGGTCGGTTCGACTTTAATGCAATACACAAAAATTAGGTGGATATCAATCTGAAAGCATCACACAGAGTTGTGCAAATTGGTTTAGCTTTTTCTACGAAAATTGTTATTGATTTTTATAATAATTATAATGATTGCTATTTGCTAAAAAAAAAAAATGCCAAATGTTCAATATTACATTGCCGCATTAATTCGAAAGAAAATAATAAGTAACAACAAGAAAATAAAGATGCTATCATATCACTCACTTTCTATTGGATGAAAAATATTATTTTTGAAGATGATAGTTATAATTCATGTTATATATATATATCCATACAAATATATATTTTTAAAAAATAATTATTTGCTTATACACCTCTCCAATCACCCTTTTTTTTTTTTTTTTTGGCATGGATTTCCCTCTTGTTAGTTTTTGGATATTAATAAATTACTATTTAAAATGTAAAATAACTTTACCACCCTTTGCGTTAACACCTTTGAGAAATTTTGCATAAAATTACCTCTCTCTCTCTCTCTGGTACAAACTGACTATTAAATTTTTCTAAGGTATTGACATAAAAAGTTAATAATGTTAAATGATGCTTGAAAATGTCATCAAGCAAAATCTATTGAGGGGCATCCCCGAAAAAATAGGATGATTTGAGAGGCACATATACAACCAATTATTTTTAAAATAAATATGTAATAAATTATATTTGCATGGATGTACATGCAATAAATACATACATATATACAAACATACATATTTGATAGGTTTGACTTGACTATACTTGAATGAGCCTTCACTCAATCCAGTCAGATTCAGATTGAACAATGAAAATATTTCACTGACGATTTAAGTTGCTAAATATAATCTATTGCCTCTAAACTACTTAAATATAAAAAATTATATGAATTGAAGGTCCCGAGCTTTTGCATCAGATAGTTAAATCAACATATATTGTTTCATGATCGATATGAGGCTTCATCTTCCAATCTAAACATAACGGGATCTAAGTGAACATTCACTCATACATACATATATATATGTATGTAAGGATGTTATTTTAAACACTGGTCCGAACAAGTAAAAAGAGTGCCAAGTAGGTTGGCTATTTTCACTAGCGTGCCATGCACTCCTATTCAGCTCAGACGCGCATTATTAAACAACACCAACATACTCCAGGCAATCAGCTGCACATTGCCTTCAGCCTGTACGGTGGCCAGGACCCAAAACAAATTTATATTCCAGTAGTCATTACCACTAATTAAGAAGTGCTCCAGATGAATTTTCTCCACAAACACTACTCAAAAAAAAAAAAAGAAAAAAAAAAAAGAAAAAGAAAGAAGAAGAAGAAGAAGAAGAAGAAGAAAGAAAGAAAGAAAGAAAGAAAGAAAATGGACTGGGCCAACAAGACCATCTCATAGTGAATTCAACAAGAGGGGCATCGCATATTAAGATCCAATTGTCATCCGATTCACACAATTATGGACATATCAATTTATAGACAGGAAATATATGCAAATCTAAAAAATGATATAAAAAATTAAATGAGCAATAGATGATGCCATCATTAGCATGAGTGAAGTCAACAGATCACAGTATTAATAAACCTCGAAGAAACATCACATACAATGCACCTGCCACAAAAATATCCCTGAAGAGTGAAAAACTTTAGTACAATATATATGATGATCTTAATGTTCTCCAGACACTAATCCATCCACACCTCATTGCTATCATAGATGCCAAAAAGGCAATTTCATGCCAATTTAGCCCAAACAGAACACATCTTAGTTCATGAAATAAGAGGGTCCATGCAACTAGAATAGATGTAAAATAGTTTCTTTTAAGGAAATTACTCAGCAGATAATCCAATTACTAAGGATCTAAAGCTGATCATTTGATCTTTTGGTTAAGACATGCATATGCTTTAGACAAGGAGATATAAAATCATTTCATTGCAAAGAAACTTGATATCACTAGTGAGTGACATACTGTCAACTGTTTCTAGCTATAGACATCACTGTGAGCAAAACTAAAGAGAGGTCCGCTGTCAACTGTTAAATTAGATGATCAGGAATTCTGATTTTTATGCATCTTGTAATTCCTGCTTGCTTTAGTATCATTCCTTACAATTTCTAATAAGCATGGTATTCCTGTATGACACAGCCTATAATGCTTCCCTTCTTAAGAAAGAAACATCCGCAACCTTTACGGCTCATGTTCTACTATTGCCTGTTCTCTTTGCAGCAAAGAGCTGACGAAGAAAAGAAAGCTTGCCTCCAGTGCGTGCAGAGGATGTAGCTGTAATAGTGCCCCTGTTGTTCACCACAGAAGGAACAACTTCAGGCTCTGGCATGGATGGTGGAGGAATTGTGAAGAGGAAGGCATTTAGCATCCGTATAATCTGGCTGAAACTGGGACGTGTATTAGGGTCCTCAACCCAGCATGATTGCACGATGAACACTAGCTCGGGGGGTGCATCCGCTGGAAGGGGTGGCCGCATTTGCTAAAGGAGACCAACAATTAGTTCAAGTCCGCAAATAGTATCATTCAAAACACAAGCACTTTATAACTATCAGAAAATGAACTATTTGTTGCTATTATGCAGATTAGCCAGATGTGAAACTTTTCACAAATGAGAGAATTCAAAACTGTTTTTCGATCGAGATATCACTGATATAATATAGCTTTGTTTGCCGCTTAATGTTTCAGATAATCTTTAGCTAATGGTGCAACAACAGCAACATACAAATGCATATATGGATACCAAAGAATTTTAATTTACAGTCCACAATCTCTCTTTTCTTTCTAGATAACTATTTAAGTGACGCTTTTCTGGTATAAAACAAAAGTAGAAATAAAACAAGGTAGGAAAAGACTGAGGGTATGTATGTATGTATGTATGCATACATCCATTTGCGCATGTATACATGTATGGACAGCTTGCTAGATTCCACTGTTTGACGTTGGCCTTTCTTGATTAATGCAATTTGGGGGATGCAAAAAAGAGGCAAAGATTTTCACAGCAATAAAAGAACTTACAGTAAAACTTTCTTCTCCTCTCTTGTAAATCCATTTAATAATATTTGGCAAGGATTCAAATATAAAGGCATAAACCAACACATACCATGGTATGCATCATACCAATTAGTGAACCGGACAGGCCCATACCTGATTTTTAAAAACCTTCTGTGATTCCCACAGACAAATTATATTGCTCTAATGTAATCAAACTTTATTGCTAATAATAACAGTTTCCTTGGTCTCCATCGATTGCAAACTTAGGTGATCCTCCTGAAGAAACTGAACCATCCATCTCACTCTGATATGTCGATAAAGAAACCTGACTTTCATTAACAGTAATAACTTTCACTAACAATAATAATTTCCAGTTATGTCTTATTCAACATTTCAAACATATAAAGGAATATTCTCTTATGAAAATCAATTCCATAATTTATATCTGCTTTCTTGATTTTGTGTTGCAACTGATCAAAGATGTGGGACAATAAACTTCAATTCAAAATGTCTACAATAACCAAATTATTCTTGGTACTGACCATTCAACCAATGCAATATCATGTCTAGGACCCTCCACAGACCATCCACTGGAGATCAGAACTTTGCTGCACTATGTGGATCATTTCAGGATACCAGTACTCAGCCATAGTTCTAGATATACCTAAGAATTTTTCAATGCTGGTTTATTCCATTTCATTATTCATCTCAGAGGAAAATCCCATCATGTTGTGAAATGGGAACTAGGCCTGTCAAATGCCAGGGATAAGCCACACAAAGGTATCAGAATTGAATTGAAAGCAACAGAGAAAGAATTATTGTAAGATCCTCACCGGTATCTGAACCTATAACAACCCACAAAACAACGTTATCATTATCCCAACAAGAAATATTTTGCTCTCTAGAGATTTCACAATCTAAGAGGATCCTCACTCGATGTGGACCACTTTGACCACCACGAATAGAATTTAGATAGAGTCCAAGAGCAAAATCCACCACATCAGCAAGCCGAATTGCATACCAAACTTACAGAAGATGATAATTTGGTCATATGATGCCCGACTGAATTTTTTTTAAAAAAAAATTGATATCTTTTCGAGATCTACGACTTTGGGCTAACCTCTTAATGGGTTGAAGTGGGCCAAATTTCATTATTTGGATCCCAAAACAAGATGGTCAAACCAAAACTTTTCTTTTCGAAAAATATTTTGATCGGGTGTTATCTTCCAATCCGTGAAGAGTTAGGTGGAGCGATAGCAAACAAAGTTGATGTAGAAGTCGAGACATACTCTTATAAAATTTTGATATTTTTTAATCATTTATATTATTCAAATTTTTTAAGAGATCTAATCTTATTCGAACTAGGAAGAGTAATTCGGTCCAAATTGTTCAAGGTCAAACATCCTTTTATAAACTAGAAAGAGAAACTCAACCCAAATTATCCAAGGATGAACCGTACTATTATAAATAGGGGATACGTACATCAATTTATGGTGTGGAGAATCAATCGATGAAAAAAACTTAAATCTTACTTTTACAATTCTTCCATCTTCTTTCAATTTTCTTTTGAGAGATTCAAGTTGAGCGAATTGAAGAAAATCTTCCTTCTCTCCGATTAGATCAAGTTGGTATCAGAGCATAAATCCTCTACATTTGTCAGTGTCTTAATTCATAATCTAAATGCACTAGCAATACAAGTAATCAGGAGCAAAGCTATCCGTGCTTCAAGTACATCAAAGGACAAAAACAAGTATGGCTATTAGTTATTCCTTGATAGACGATGAGATGAAGGACGTCTCACATAACTGGAGAGAAAGATTGCCCAACTCACCGAGATCGTCTCCAGATTAGCAATATCTTCAACGCAAGCACAAGCACCAGCAACTTCTATTGCGAAGCTGTCTCCTATATTTAGAGATGAAGATCCTCTATCCAGTGAGGAGATCAGCAACCTAAACGTATGCAAAATCTTTTTCAACAGTTTAAAATTAAAGCTTGAATCGAGATCCCCATATATGATGAGGCTGTTGATGCAGAAGGCTAGATAATTGACTGGACCAATTAAAGACCTACTTTACTATCTATGGATACTCCAATGTCTAGAAAATAGCTTTGTCTGTCTTAAGCTTTCTAGCCATGCTCTTACTTAACGAAATTCATACATGAGGAACAATAGCATTTCTACTCTAATATGAAGCAAATTCAATGGCCTAATCGAGAAGCAGTATTATCCAACTGACCATAAGGAGGATCAGTGGATCAAGTGACAGTACCTATGATAAAAGTATGATCAATTCATCCATGACTGCGCCACTAAAATCTATAAGCAAGCAATCTTCATCAATAATTATGCAATTTCTATGAAATACATTGAAGGTCTCCATAAGAGCATCCCAAAGAAGCTAAAACTCTTCAGAATTGAAAATATCAGTGAAGCCATTATGAAGGCCATGAAGATTGAAAAGAATCGGCCTAGGAAAGACGAACGACAAATTCAAGAAAGGCAGCAGAACATTAAGCCAAAAGGAGCAAGACAAGAAGCAGGCCAACATGATTCAGAAAAATTATTGACATCAACCTTCGAAGGCACATCAACAAGTGGTGAAAACTTCACCTTGAATTGAAGCTGAAGTGGAAGAAGCCAAAGGATGATTCTGAGAGGAAAGAGAAGCCGATCCTCAATGACATAAAGTTTGAGGAGCTCTATAAACTCGGACAAGCATATTTGAAATTGAATTTGATCCCAAAGAAACTTGGTACAACAACTAAGGCAAATCTAGAGATGCAAGAGGAACTCTTCCACTTGAAGATCCAGATGAAGCAAAGCATCACTAAGGCTATTATAGATCCTGAAAGCCAGAAAAATCTCATTTCTGAAAATTTGATTCAGAAGTTATATTTGCATACCAAGCCTCATCCACATCCTTACCCTCTCAGTTAGATTCAAATAGATGTTGACTTGAAGATCATCGAGCAGTATACCTTCAATTCCCTCATAACATAGAAGTATATTGACAAGATAACTTGTGAAGTAATTTCTTTGAATGTTTATCAAGCTATCCTTGGGAGCTTGTTCTTAGTCTTCCATAAAGCAGCAAAGGAAATATTGTCTCATAAACGATAGAAAGGAATTCATGATCAATGCCTCCAAACTACAAGAAAACATATACCTTGCAACTGTTGCCTAGGCGAACTTGTTAATGCTTGCAGCAAATTTATGATGATAGTATGAGAAGCCGATACTACTCATGAGAGCCCAAGCTCTTGTTATTTGGTTCCACCAATCAATCAATCGAAATTGAGATTGAGATCGAGCACGTAGTCGTCATTGACAATGAGGATGAATAGCAAGGAGCATCCCTACCATGAAGTTCACATGCAGGAGCAGAGCTAGTGGTTGTGCGACCCGAGAGCAAAGAAGAGCAAGATCAGACTATCTATGAGCAAAACCAGGCAGTACAACTGTGATACAGGGGAGTAAGCATTTCCTTAACTTCAGTTTTGATTTAGCAAGAGTTAAATCCCCTAAACAGGAGAAGTTTTGATCTGGATGGATCCTCGAACTCAATGTGGACCACTTTAGCCACTATCAGTAGGACTAGATAGGGTCCAATAGCAAGATCCGCCACATCAAATAACCAAATTGCATGCCAAACTTTAGGAGATAATAACTCGGTCATATGATCCCCGATTGAGATCATCTGTTTTTAGAACTTGGGCATCTTTTTGAGATCTACAACTTTGGACCAATTTCCGACATGGTTCAATCGAACCAGAATTCCATCATCACAAAATAGACTAATCAAACCGAAACTTTTTTTTTCAAGAAAGACTTTGACTGAGTATTATCTTACAATCCGTGAAAAATTAGATAGACCAATAGAAAACAAAGTTGATGTAGAAATCAATATCTACCTCCTATAAAATTTTAATACTTTTTCATAATTATTTATTATTCATATTTTTAAAGACCTAGTCCTATACGAACTAGGAATACGATCCAAATTGTTCAAAGACAAACATCATTCTAGAAACTAGAAAAAGGAATCCAATCCAAATTATGCAAGGACAGACCTTACTATTATATATAGGAAATATGTACCTCAGTTTATAATGTGCAGAATCAACCAATGAAAGGAAAAGAGACTTAAGCCCTACATTCACATTCTTCCATCTTCTTTCAATTTTCTTTCAAGAGATTCTAATTGGGTGGATTGAAAGAAATCTTCCTTTTTCTCAATCGAATCATTTCACCATCATGTCATCTATGATTTTGTCCATTTGATCTACAAAATACAGTCCTATGTAGCTTGAGAATACCATGTTTATGAGAACTTGTAATTTCTATGTTTAACCAATCCTTACACAAGCCAATAGCATCCTAGGCAGTGATTTGTATTGACCCAAGCACATACCCATGCCAGCCCGTTCACTTGCTAGGCACATTCTGGATGCACGTGATGTGCAGTGCATGCTAGTCTGGAGACACATTCAGCTGCTTCCTATGGCCAGCCTAAGAAACCTAATCTACCATTTTTGCATGTGACATGATTTGTATACATCAACAGCATGTTTGTATCCCCAGGCTATCGTAGGATTGCAATCCCCAAAAGGTTCCCCTTCCTGCCCCTACCCCTTCCATTATAAGAAACTAAATAGATGAACAAAAAAATTGAGACAATACCAAAAATACAAATTATACCATGTACTGAATTATAATCCATTCAACATAAAACCAAGCTCCATATCATTTTTTTTACAGAATAAATAAACATTCAATACACATGTTCAGCTGATAACCCTTCATATGCAGAAGACTAAAATGGAATCTTAAGGATGCATTTTACATTTTAAATGAAAGTATTTTCATCAAAGATTTAATTGGTTATCCAGCTCAGTCATAAATTGTTAGATTTATATAGAGTGACTTTAGTTTATATTAGAAGTTTAGAACCACATATGCAACTGAATTAAAACTAGCATGGGATTTTTTTTTTTTTTTAAATTAAAAAAAATGGTTGATGTGTCTAGATTCTGCAGTCCGCATTATCAGCTCTAATATGAGAAATAAATTGAATTGTTAGTTTTCACCTTAAAAGCAGCAGCATATGCAGCTTGCAAGTTGGACATGCCTTCAAATGGCATTCTGTTGGTCAACAACTCCCACAGAACAATGCCAAAGCTGTACACATCAACCTTGTTGGTGTAGTGCTTCTTCTCACCACGGCGCAGTGTAACAGTGCTATATAACTGCGATGTCACATTTAAAGTCCCATAAGAGGGTCTGGGCTCATGGCAAGAAATCTAACAGCATGAACAACAATCAAGAGTTTGCATTTACAGTAAAAGAAAGGAAAAGAAAAAGAAACAAGCAGGAAGTGTAAACAAGAGGGCAGCAAAATGAAATTTTCTAAAGTTGCATCTCAATTCATAAAGCCAGTTGCCTAATATTCGCAAATTTCAAAGTATAGACTCATTCATAAAGCTTCCCGTTTATGGATAGTAAAAGGCTATCAATTTAAGGTTTACTCCAAGAAAAAATGGTGTAAAACATAGTATAGTGAATTAGATAATAAATGCGAAATTTTATTATATAAATTGGGTATAAATCCTTAAGAAACAAACAAAGATAGTATAGGTAACAAACAAATATACAGCACCTCAAGATAAATTTGCATGAAGCGGAAATTGTTAAAAACAATAAAAAGGGATATTATACAATAAAATAAGTGGGATACACAAATTAATTCATAGTTTTTCAAAAAAGTTAAATTACTCATTTAATTGACACAACCATCCAGCCTTGACACAACTATTTGAGATCAGCTTAATGAATCTACATTTACCAACCATTCATATTAAGTGTCACTTCTGTGTTACTAAAAGCCTTTTCACATGTTTATTATAAACATGGATAATTACAAAAAAAAAAGAACTTGTAGCTATTTTTTGAGAGGATTTATAAAAAGAATTTACAAATATGTTTGAGAATTATACCAACAAGAATTTACAAATATTTATCCAGCTGTCCTGGAAGTTTTATGGGTCAAGCCTTTGAGCCTATTCTATCTCAATATAGATTCCCGTTTCCAATAACTAAAGTACATTCAGCATGGAAGGTGTTTTAACATTTCCAATACCTGTATCATCTTCAATGAACTTATTGCACTGTCCTATTGGACTTAGCCTCCATATATTAATTTGTAACAAAATAATCTTTACTATAGCATAGAAAACAAATGTGGCTGCCTTCATCAGTTTCCTATTCAATTCCCAAGGATTTACACTAAGTGATATTAATAATAAATTTTAATAATTTTTAAATGATCAAAAAATTTGTTGATGTATCACCTCAGGAGCCATCCAACGGTATGTTCCGGTTTCGGCAGTCATCATTTCAGTCACAGTTTCTTCTCTTGCAAGTCCAAAATCAACAAGTTTGACATTCTTCTGATTTGCAGTAAGCAACAAATTATCTGTGTATTTGAATCATATTTTGATAAGCAAACGTGTGGCACATGTACCAGAAGATATATAGGACTAGCACCAGATTATCTTTATGAATGATTATACAACAATAAGACAGATGAGGGAAGTTGATATTCTCATTTTGAGGGGAACAGCAAGTTGATAAAAGGGGAATACCATCACTTCAAACCATCAAGACCTAGAGTACTTCATGTATTATTTCTTCCTGTATATTTGATACAGCATCAAAAAAAATTTCCATAAACATGTACTTCAGAGGGGAAAAAATTCAACAATGCAATCAAGATTTGCAAATGGATAAAAAGCATGCTAACTCAAACAACGTTCTTTTTGTTCCTATCGAAAATATTAAAGGGAAACTAGATAAAGTAAACATCACGCTTTGTCTTACCCCTGAAGCACCAGACTGGCTTGATCAACAGAAAAGGCCCGTTCTTTTACATTAAAAAGGTTTCTGGAATACCATTAAAAGCTTGGAAGTATAATAAAGATTAAAATGTAAGAAATAGGTTTGGTTGAGTATATTCAGACGTTCTTTTACGGGCATCTACAAATATCTTCCCCAAACATGAGCCTAGGTACCACAGTAGACATTCTTTTACAATAAAAGGAATGCAATTTAAAAGCTTGATAATAAAGTTAAACTATAATAACAAGGTTTGGTCGAGCATATCTAGATGTTCTTTACAGACATTGCACATCCACAAATATCTTTCCGAAATATGACCCTAGGTACAACAAAAAAATTTACGACTTAAAAGAGCCACAATAATAACACTTGGCAGACAACCAACATGAAAAGGAGAAGGCAAAAGGAAAAGGTCTTCAGACCTTCAAAAAAAGGCTAGAGGAAGGCAAGGTATATAATGAAAAGTTGAAAACAGATCCAACATGCTAAAAGAATTTTCATGGAGCTACTAGAAGGATAATTAGAATGTGGCATCTTCAAAGAGATGAAACAAGGGATCCTGCAACGATAAATACCTAAAATCAGCACCATGCAGACCAAAATATCATAAAAAAAATCCAATATGATAAGATATTGGTAAAAGAAATGCAGACATTGAGAAACACAATGGAAATTGCCAGTTGAAAAAGCCCATGTACTCCGGTTGCATTTGAGTTTTGATAGCACCCAGTTGTATATATTATTTATATTCAGGATTTCTTTTTATCTTAACAGCCTCATGCAGAAAGCATTTATGAACACATTGAACAGGCAACCTATCAGTTGCCACTAAGCTCTCTGAGTTTGTCCAAAGCAAATGCTGATGGAGCTAAGTTTAAAATGCTTCAAGGAATAGTTTATGACACAAGAAATAGATGAGCAGATGGATACCAGGTTTCAAGTCTCTGTGTATTATCCCATTGGCATGTAGGCAGTCCATTGCACGAGCTATGTCAAGTGCGAAGCTAACTGCTTGATGAAGATCAAGTTGTTTGGGGCGAATGCTCAATAAATATTTTTTTAACGACATTCCTGGTAGTAGCTCTGAGGCAATTACCATGATTGGGTCCTTGCATGCACCAATGAACTACATAAAAGAGGAAGACAATCATCATTAATGCAGAAAATGTTAAGCAAAGAAAAAAAAAACTATGCTCAGTCTCGAAACTACAATAATTACGGCACTTATTGGAAGCAAACATGAAATCAGTGGGCCGAAGAGCATGAACAAGCCTGGAACTTTCGAGCCCCATTTCCAAGTAATATATCATGTATCTAGTTACCCAGAACTACAAATTATTAAGCAGAAATCACACCTTGACAAGGTTCTCATGTTTCACTCTGGACATCATATTCACTTCTCGAATAAAACGAGCTTCAAATGTTGCCTTTTCTTCAGGAGTGTTGCCACTATTGAGTACTTTGATTGCTACAATTTGCTCTTTATACCTGATTGGCCAAGAGAAAAAAAACTTTAGCAGACAGGCTTAGTTGATACTGATCATATCAACTTACAAAGAATAATTTTCCTCAAAAAAATATCAAAAAAAAAAAAAAGCACAATGTCACCAAGCTTCTTCATGATCAATAGACCATTTCATTAGGTTAACAATATACAGTCCATTTTAAGTTCATCTGAGAAAGAACTATTAGAAAAATATTTTGAGAAGTTATTGATTTAAAATGACAAATTCTTTGATACCTCCCATCAATGTCATGAGAAATTTTGAGTGCTAAGTCCATTTGCATAGTATTTAAACCCAAACAAGTTTCAAGTTAAAGAGAAATAATGTTCTACAACAAAGTTTTTCAAACTTAGCGGTCATCATGTGATACTCAGAAGCCAAAGCATTTTCAAGCAGAACAGAAACTACAACTCAAATTGGCTTTGTGTTTTTTGTTCAGATTGTATCAGCTTTTTGCATGAGTCATGCTGATGCAGCACATGGTGCAATCGGCAAGTCCTATAACCAGATAGACCATGCCTAGCTGGCGGGAGCCAGCGAATTTGTAGGTGAAAACTTCAACAAGCAAATGTTTGATTTATTTCCATCCCACAAGCGAGCATGCGGACAAATAGGATTCAAAGATTTTCACCAGATTTTCTAATAAATTTTTCATTAGGGACAATATCAAATCTTAGTTAGGTTTCTATATTTGTGGTAGAACAATTCTAATATGTTTTCTTATTGTTAAGTCCCATTTCAAGTGTGATTCAGAGTTCTATATTTGTAGTGGAATAATTCAGAGTCCAATTGTTGGGATTTCTTGAACCCAACCCAACCCAACCCCATTATGAGCTAAATTTGAGCTGAAGCGGTTAGCCAAGTAGGATTAGACTAGTCTGGTGGAGTTGGTTTTGCCATGTTATTTAGGTTAAATTGGGTTGAATAGGAATTTGAAATAGTGGAAAGGTTTGAGACATTTTTATTAAATTAATATATGTTAAATCAATCAAGAATTCAGATCCCAGCGGGATGTCCCACGGGACACTGGGATGGGATACCATCCCATGTGTCAGGACAGGGCCGTCTCGCTAGCATCTCAATGTTTTGATGGGGATACCTTGAGACATCCTCTGTCCTAAATGTCGGGACAATGCAGGATGGCGGCACATCCCATTTTGTGAAAAAATCGGGACAATCCCGTCCCACGAGATTTAAATCCTTAAAATCAATGCCTCAATCATCTATAAACTTCAGTGATGTACTTACATATAATTTAACAGGATTAAAAACACAATTATACAAACATATAAGTTTAACTTATAACAAGCATGAATATGGATTATTTGTTTACTAGTATATCGGGTTGAGTTGGGTTGCTTTGGGTCAGGACGGGTTCAATTTAGGTTGAAGGTCAACTATAACCAAACCCTATTCAAGGTCATTTCAGATTTTTAAGCCCAAGCCCAACCTAAGTTTATAAAATTTCAACCAAATCCTACCCAATGAGCGAGTTGGGCAAGATGGTTCGGGTTTAGCCCAACCATAGTTGGGCCCCTAAGCAAAACTTAGCAAACACATTTAATTTTTGTTCATGGTTTTATGGTTTTTTTTTCCATCTTCCAATATATCATATTTATATATGTTGTGTCTTAAAAATTAACAAAGAAAGCATGAAAATTAATTTGTCTTTAGAGGAAAACTTTTCTGGAGAAAACCAAGAAGATCTGCCAAATTACTTAGCAACATGTAAAAGTTCTTTTGTTTTCCATGAACTTCTAGTAATTAGATTTTTTTTTTATTCAGAGTTTTGCGAATGTCCAGCTACTCAAGTTCTCATGCCTTTTACTCTCTATCTCTTTAAATGGTTACCCTATCTTACAAGTTACAAGCTGCAACCATATATTGTAGTTCCTACTGCAACAAGCCTATATAGGTGGAAGAAGAATATATGTGTCATACTATGACTTCACGTCGTCACCTAAAAAAACTAGTCAAAAGTTATTATTTGAGTTCTATGACCCTATATAAGTATCCAAGATCTCCCAAATGCACACCAATATAGGGCTAAATGCACGCAAAAGCATTGGCTCTTACATACTCCCCCATTTAAACCCCAACATCTTTGCGAAGCAATGGATCCAAAGCCATCAAATTCAATTACAAACATCAAAATTGGTCAATGATCAGCTCCAACAAGACCATGCTGCAATATCCCCTAATTATACATCGACCATGGGTCAAGGCTTATGCCGCAATATCTCCTAGTTACACATGGGCCATGGGCCAAGTCTAGTCCGATATCATTTGTAATAATCCAAGATCTTATCCAAAAAGACTAGTCAGAAAGTATTATTTAGATTCGTATGACCTATATAAGTATTCAAGATCTCTCTTACGTCCAATCAATATGGGACGAAATGCATACCAATGCACACTCTTCACATACTTAGCTTGTTTAAGCCGTACTCGTTAGGCTAAGAGTCTAAATTCAATCAAATCTAATTACAAACACCATGAGTGGCCCATGGTCAGTCCCAAAAAGACCCCTAATGCAATGTTCCCTAGTCACACACAGGCTATAGGCAAGAGCCCATGCTACAATATCCCCTTATCACACAAGAGCCATGGGCCAGATTTGCATTGATACGATTTGTAACAATCTAAGATCTCACCTAGAAAGGCGGTATTATTTGGGTTCCTTGACTATATGTAAAGATGCAAGATCGTTCCAGTGCACAACAAATATGGGATTAAACACATGCCAACATGAGGTGAGAAATTTGTGAGATGAACCACTAAATGAAATAGGAGATAAGGTCCCTCCCTCCTTGTGTCTTTGTTGGGATCACTAACAAAACCATATTACTGAGGTTCATGTTCAACCAACAGGGAAACAATATTTCATTATCAATGACAATTGGTTTCAAGAATAAAGAAATAACCTGAACAAGGCTTCTTCAAGACACAGAGAAACTCAAAAACTTTCTTTCTTACCGTACCATGCCAATGAGGATTTTTTGGTCAAATCATAGTATCATGAAATGATGCTATACATTAAAGTTACAGAAACACATGCTAGAAATATGTACAATGAAACATTATGTAACCATACATGTTCATATAAGGATTTTCTAGCTAAGTAGAATCGACTATACTTTCATGTAATCGAAAATTTAATTGCTACATCATAGGCTAAACACTCAGATTGAAATCATATACAAAAAACATTTGGGGCCCCAAAATGAAATTATTAAAGATTCAAGTTAACCAAGGTAATCAAAGATAACTGAGATGATTAAATATTTTGCTGCCATGTCTGAGAATAAGAAAGCAGCAAAAAAATTGTAGAACCTATCTATGTCTACTGCAAAATTTCACGTGAATCATGGGTTCGTGGTTCACATGATAATTAGAACCGTTAAAAGGTACCAGATTTTCTTTTTCCACCAGAGAACCCCCCCAAAAAAAAACAAAAAAGAAAGAAAAGAAAAGAAAAGGCACTCAAGCAATCAGGATTTTGCACTTACTTTCCCTCGTAGACTTTCCCATGGGCTCCCTCTCCAATCTTTGATCCAATATAAAGCAACCTTGGGTCAATCAGTAGCTTCTCGTCGATATCAAGAGATGGAGCTGGAACAGTACCATTCCTTCCAAAGGAGTGCCTTCCAAGCTGCACAAAATCATCCGCCACTTTGTTCGGTCCTGGACGCTTAAACTCCTCACCCTCTTTTCTGCCGTCCTTACAGTCGCCACCACAACTCATGCTGCAGCAATCACAGCAAAACAACAAAACCCCGGACCATATAAAGAAATTAAATCCGCTCGATCCTTTCACTATTTGAATAAAGCATCGGTCCCAAAATTACACCTTTTTGCTCCACTTCATTTAAAAAAAAAAAATCGAATTCTTCCCTGATAAAACTGCCTTCAAATAGTGCAGCAACCACTACTCTATTTACAAAAATTTATTTTTGTGAAAATATATCGCATCCAACCATCAAATCGGAGAGAAGAACAAACCGATTCATCTCTTCCCCAACTAAAAGCTCTGCTGCACACGCCCCAAATCATGACAAAAACCAACTCATTTCCATCAACCTGCTATTTCTTGAAACTGGAATTTCTCAGCCAGTTCACAGCTCCAGAAATACGCGAAGAAATCAGTAAATATACAACAAGAAGGCTATCAAACTCTCGAATTCGAATCCGATTCTTCCTATCTTTACAAGAACTGTACAGAATCAACTCCAAGAAAAGAAGAGCATCAGAAATTTTTTTTAAAAAAAAGTCGAAAAAATAAAAAAACAAAACGTTAGTGATTAGCAAGAGAAAAGCCTACTCTTCTTTGAACTGCAATCGATCAGACTCCACGGCCTCTAAGATAGATTCTTGTCGGTGTTAACTGATCTCCAAACTTCAAACCCTAACCCTAAGTTCAAGGACGGTTCTCTACCCTTCACTCGCCCTCGCTTTCTCTCTCTTCCTCTTTTCGGATGGATGGGGCTAAAGAAGAGTTGGTGTCTCTGAGAAGATTTTCCGAGCATCGGTCCTACCGCGGCGGCAGCCGCTTTTATACCGTAGAAAAGGCCTGGGCTACCCATGAAAATCCCACGACCAACGGAATACCACCACGTGTCCCGCAGTGGGAGGCAAATGGCGATGCTTGTGGCCACAGCATCGGCGATCCGGTTCCCTCCGGACGACCAACCACGTTTCCCGTTTCACCCGCAGAGATTTTTTTAAAATTAAAGCATGTGACTCACGTGACGATCGGGGATTTGGTTTATATATTGAAATTGAAAGTTGTGGTGGACTGACATGGGTTGTAGAGGGATGATTTGATGGGAGAAGGATCGGACGGCCGTGGATTTTGACCTGGGTTGGTGGGCCCCGCTGGCGGGGGAGAAGATGCGCATCGAGGTGGTTTGACCAGAATGGCGGAGTGGACGTTCGGAGTTGGAACGTGCGGGCATATGCAATCGTGTGGGGCCCATACGTTGATTTTAACTTCTTTTTTATATTATTACTCCGTGAATTTCAATAAAAATCTAACTGTTAATTTTTAAGAAAATATTTTTTTAAAATAAAAGTCATATATTTAGAGATTATTAAAATTTTTTTTTTTTTCTGAGTTCAAGGATGAAACAGGTGATGCATTTTTAATGAACATTCTGTACATGCGCTTAATATTCATATATTTTAAATATCTTATGTATATTTATTTAGATATTATCCATCTTGTGCTTGCAGCAAATAACAAATTAAGTTGTCTAGGATCATTTTTAATATATTTTTTCATACATAAATAAATAAATAAATATAATTTTCCTGTAGAATAAATAATTAAATATTTTACACACAATTTATCATAAATTTGTTAATTTCTACTTCTTTGTTAAGGTGGCTTATGGTTTCGTCTTTTTACATTGGCAATGTAACCTACTGGTAAAACATGGACAACAGTCGGACGCCAAGGAAGTTTCCTTGAGAATTTTAAATTCGGTGGAGTAAAGATGTGATGTCATCAAACGCGGTTTGTGTCGCCTGCAATTCCAATCCACCACAATCTAAGCCATGATAAATTCTGTAACCTTTTAACCTTTATCTTAAAGACTGACCATCTTGTAGTGTGATACTGCTGTATTATTTGCTAATTGCTAGTAAGAAAACTATCTGATGTAACTATATTTCCAAATTTTCGGCATCACACTTTTTATCCAAGGCAATGCACAACATGGTCCACACATTAGAGAGAAGGAGAAGGTTTGGGTGTTACCATTTATACAAGCTTTACAGCAAGCTTATAACTCATTGCTTACCATCACTGATATATGATTTGCTGAGCCAAAGGCTCTCTATACATGCACTCACACAAAAGGCATGCCTCCCCTCCAGAAAGCTAAAGATTATTAGTACGGCTAGTATCTCAACTTATAACTTTGACATGATATAGGCAAGTCATAATCTTTGAGCTAGGAGAATGATGCCTACCTCAATGAAACAAAAGGCAAGTACGCTAGTGCTAAAGTAAAGTTTTGATGGAAAGTAAAATTTAACTGCATACAGCCGTGCTATTTAGATATTTAGATCATAAGTTGAAGCCATGCTATTTAGATATTTAGATCATAAATTGAAGTTTTTCTTAATCGGATGAGCTTGTCTGACACGTGCATTTGACCCACATAGTTAAGCATGGATATAGCACCATTTGCCTTAGTCAAAAACCATGTAACAAAAGATGTGCATACGAATATTTCAAAAGTCAAGCTAGCATTGTTTAATATATATAATAGCATTGGCTTTACTACTATATTTTCGACCTGTGATATATAGACTATAATACGACACATGCATCTTGCATGCTATTTGCCGCACCAATAGCTAAAAAGTGACTCACACAAGTACCAATAAATTTATTTTTGAAAACAAAACCACCTGCCTTAGTCGCAACCAATAATATCATAAGGAAATATGGAGTAATTTAAGTCAAAAAAAATATATTTTTATCTTTTTTTCTCATGTTGGTTATTTCTTGGCTTTTAGAAATAAAAATCTCTTAGCATGTCCTATCAACAATCCCCGAGCATGAAGTTTACAATAAACTAACGTACATAAAGAGAAAATCTAAAATATTGACAAAATTCAAATCGAAGAATTTTTCAGCATCTTCAACGAGGATTACCACTTGCATGGGCTGCACACCGGTAGGTTGTATGAGAATAGGCTTAACAACATCTTCTTAAAAAAAGATCACGCATTGTCCTAGATGCAGGGCAGACCATTAGCACACTTCAACCACGCTCGCACCAGAAACCTAATCACTTGCTAAAACCATATCTGCACCCATTTCAAAAACTTCAAAATCCAAGGTGGTATTGCCATCAAAAGGTATGGTGTACAACCTTCTCGTATTGGCACTCGCATGAGTTACGTCCATGTGACTCGTTCAGAAGGCAAGTAGGCTACTAGAAGATCCCAACATTGAGATTCTTTGGTGCCATCTTTGATTGTTTATAAGTCCTTATGACTTTTATGTCTATCCTTTGTTCCTCGGTGCTTTTTTATGAGCATCTCAAGTCACGCTCCAAATATAATGATTTTTTAAAAATGACGAGAACAAGTTGATGGCAACATTTCCAACTTAAAAAAATAAGGAGACTTGGTGGGTAAATTCCTTCAGAGATTAAGGTTGTTTTCAAATATCAGCTCTATAAAGAATGCAGTCTCACCTCAGAAAGAGAGAATTTTTAATTCTATGACAGATTCTTGATCTGAAAGGACCTTTTCTTCAGACCATCAAAACTTACAAGAAATATGAGAAATCTCTATTGACCTTTTTTTTTCCTCAAAAAAAGAGTCCACACAAATTTGTCACCTTTATTGCAGCAAATTCATTTGAGAGGGACTTCTTTCTAATCCTACATACCTCGAATTAAATTTCTATCAGAAATCATAATAGCAATTATGCATAACACAGATCATTTGATAAATCCTTAGCATGCAAGCATTAATTTGCTCATAAAATACGGAAAAATGTGATGAATAATAGATTATAAGAGCCATTTTGTTCAACAAAGTGTCACATAATTAAACTCATGAAAAAAGTTTCTTCCGTAAAGCACTATTAGGACCCACAACTGATATTGAAATGCAATATATCACCAGTATGAGTTTTATGGCATCAGAAAGACCGACCAAATTAAAATTTTAGCTACAAAAAAAAAAAAAAAAAATCATATTTCATTTAAGGTACCTTTGATTTCTATCTTGTTCGAGGATTCAATTAGCACTTTCTTGAAAAGAAGGATGTTCTTGATTTATATATGACTTTGCAAGATGACAGCCCCATATTGTGCTTCTTACAAGTCCTATATTATAGTTTTCTGAAATGATTTTAGTCGAAAGAGTTTCCTGCATTGAAATTTTGCAATCATTATTTCTTACTTTTAATATTCTCATAAGAATATGATGGCTATTCTCTAAAACATACATCGTTTCTTCTTGGGACAAACTCTTGTGCATTTTTTTTTTTTTATTAAAAGAGTTATATCAAAGGAAGCTTCCAAAGCATCATGTTTCTTGGCATTGCACGATTTTGAAATCTATAAGTAGAGATCATAAGATAGCCTAAACTTGTCGTGGACAAAGAGTAGTGAGAGATCCGCACTATTTTCATATCCAATTCTGAAGTTCTGTTTTATGTTGTTCCCTACTATATTGGGGCTTAGACTAGTTAGACTTATCTTTGATTTGCCTGATTGAAGAGCACCTAAAATTAATGATGAAGCAATTCATTATATCTTGAGAGTAGATCGCTGTGAATAGTTTGCATCTAAATCGAGTGATTTATATTCTAAAGAGAGCATTCATCATAACATCCCTTAAACCCATGATACTCTTCCAATTTATTCAATGTATTATGTATTAATATATTTTTATATGATAACAAGTATTAATTAATTTTGTAGTATTAATATTGGATATTGGAACTGAATTTTCATTACATATGTAGTAGCTTTCTTGCAAGCTCTGCAAGTTTACTCCACATTGGGTGTACATTGAGTGAGGAAAAATATTATAAACCTCGGAAAGAATCCAATAAAATGACTCCAAGATCCATGTCAATTATGGCAAATGAAATGGGAAGACAATTGGCCACTTGCAGGAGCTTGACATCAGAGACAGGCGCCTGCCAGAGGATAATGCTAGAGATTTTCATAGGCTTATTTCTGAAATAATTGTTTATTATGGGGACATGAAATCCTTGGCATCAAAAATCAAGGGACTAGTGGCTCAAGGAGGGGTACAATAATAGAAGTTACTTTTATGGATCAACAATCCTAAAAGGACATGGAAATAGAATTAGTCAAATTAAGAATGCAGAAGAGTAGGGAGCAGAAGACGTGGACTCTGCCAGTGATGTGCTACTAACCTTCTTTAAACTATGGTGGAATTCTAGGAATATTAGCATTCTTTAAACTAAGATGACAAACTATGAGTCTTTCATTACACATTAGTGGCACTCTAATAGGTTATTTTTCAATCCTTGATTGGGATAAGTAATATACCTTTAAGAAATTGGCTTGCACCAATTCGTGTTAACCTCTCCGCGAGTACCGTGCACTGGTTAATGACTGAAGACAAACAATATATTAGGGAGCTAATCCAGAGTTTCATATGGAGGTTGCTCCACATCTTGGCCATCACTATCGCTAGAAGTCAATCAATGATCGAATTGGGTGGAAAACATTGGCAATCCTACAACCAAAGCCAAATGAGCTAAATCAATATTCTCTACAAAGTGTCACCATCTCAAATCATTCTGTCAGTTGAATCTAGAGACAAGGCTTATTACTGTCTAATTATTGCTTGGACCAAGTCTAATGGATCATGCCAAATCCCATGGTGGATAACATGCCGCACTACCCTTTATATTTCACCAAATCCTGATTGTGCGTTATCCACCGTGCATACACTCCGAGATTTGCCCTGGTCCACTTGGATCCAATCCATACAATAATTTCTCCCTATCACCCTGCATTGCCCTTTTTTGGTGCAAATTAGTCCAAATATTTGGTTTCTTATCTAGATAATCTCCTACAACATTTGAAACAAGCTATTATTATGGTGTTATATAAAATTACAGTTTAAGGGAAAAAATGCTCATAAACTCAAGCCTGTATTTTGTTGCTGAAATACAAAGATCAAATCCTTAAAAAACAAAGCAGTGGAGCTGATATCCTTCTCCCAATGGAACCACCTAAAAAAACTCTCATGCATGTGAAGGTTTTCTTTTCTTCCCCCCTTTCGGAAAAGCTCACGTGAAGGGTATGAAGAATAGCCTTAACGGTCCTCCAAATGGTTGGCATTGTAGCATGGCTTTCCACCTTTCATCCACCAAATTTCAGATGGTGGTTTGTCAGTTGGAGAATTGTGAGAGCACGGATCCACCATATAATGCGGTACAAATGTGAATGGCCACCGCTAGAAGATAGATGGCCATCAGGGCCGCACCACAAAGAATCCCGATTGCGATCATGGCCACAAGCATCCAAGCAACTAGATATTTTTTTTATAGGGACTAGCATTATGCATGCGCATTATTGTACTTGCATGGAACTCACGGAGATCGACTTCTTGCAAAGGCCAACGTGAAGTGAGCTCAACCTAATAAATTTCAGGATTGCAAAGCTTCCGTCAACCAATTTGATTGGTGCACCGCGACTGAAAGTTTGAAACTACAATAATAAAAAAAATGGAAAAATATCAATATCCTGATAACTCCTCTCCTTGGTGCTGTATTATGACAGACGGATATGGACATTTATTTGCTAAGATGGACGAGATCAAAACCTCTCGACCATGGAATAGAAAATAAAAATTTAAGTCTAAATCCACTAGAAAACTATTTCACAAGCATCTGTCAGATTTCATCTTGTAATAATAATATCATGATGTAGGACTAGTCACACACTTTTATAACCAAAGATAACTCGAAACTGTAAATGGAGCTTGAGTCCAAATTCTCTATGATGTCATATTTTGTGCCGCAAAGGATGATGAAATCTGCATAGTCATCGCATCATCCATCTCGGAGACAATTAATCTTCTTTCTCTCATCCTGTATTTTGTATTGCACTAAATAGAACTAAGCCACCATCCAAGGTTGCATCGTTTTTCTTGATAAGCTCCAATGTTGTATCCTTTAAGATGCAAAACATATATAATAGAGAATTCAAATCCAATAGAGCTTAGAGGTTGTTTGCATACAGTAGCAGCGAGTGTGTGTATATATTTGCATAGCAGAATTATTTATTTGAATCTTGCATTGCATATTTCTGAGTATCTCAACTTAAATAATTATAAAACTGATAGGAACATCTCCCTTCATTTAATTCCCGTGGAAAAAACCTTCGCCGGAAGATCAATGTAAATAAATTTTTAATAGCATTAATATAAGAATGAGATGATGAGGTCCAATGGAACTTCATAACCACAGTAAAAAAAAAAAAGAAGCCCTGTCTTTCTTCGTTGCTGCCAATTTGGTGGGAAGTCACTTTGGCCTCCGCCAATTATCCCATATTCCATTTGACAAGTCTAGATCATAGCTATTGCTCTCTCACTCAGTCTCTTAAATTTCATGCTAAAACTCCATCAGAGGTTGACACGTCAAGCGCTTGTGCCAAAAGTTGGCTAAGAAGCAACGAACCCCACCTATAAATACGGAGCATGAATGGTTGAATATTAGCTCTATGACATTGTCTCATAGTCATGTCCCGGAGACAAGGTGGAAGACTGCAGAAAATGAAAGCAGGGGGCATCCATGGCATTTAACATATAATGTATGCAAAGTTTTGGGTAGATTCGAAGGCTTCCATGTTATGCACACATATACGGTCCTTGTATTCTGATCTTTTCATTAATGACCTTGTCACCCGTTATTATCAGAGCTAGTTCTTGAAAAAGAAATATCCGGCAACTATTTATTGCCTTGGTTAACATTTTCCTTCGCGTTAAGATGTTTGCAAATGTCATTATTAAAAATGGGTGTCGTATCGAACTTAGCAAGATCCATCGTATTCAAAATTTGACCGATCAGTAGTAGCCACAAGGCAACCTAATCTGATTCAGTATTAGATTTTAATTGCACAGATCATCACCAAACAGAATTGGACTGTCTTTTATTTCGACATGTGCACATTGACTTGGAAATCCAAAATTTCTAGGATATCCGTAAAGTTTCTTTCTTGGTTGTAATCTACAAAGTTTCTATTATCTGACTGTATAGGCGCCTATAGCATTTCTATCACTGCCAATAGTCAGAAATCATGGTCCTTATTTATAGTTATTTTGACCGAGGTGTTAAGCGAGCTTCTTTTTGCTAGTCTGGATTTTGCGATATGTATAAGCGTGCAGTCCTTTTTCCCTTTTTTTTTCCCTTATAACTCTTATCCTTTTTTTGTTATTAAAATATTTATAAAAAAAAAAATAAAAGATAGAGAGAAATAAAAATTTATATTTTTATTTTATCACATTCAGTACATCTCAAGAGTTATATATTCCTATACAGATTTTATATAAGAAAAAAATATAGATTGATACAGAATCACACAAACAAAAAAAAGAATATTAGACCTAATATGGTTTGTTGTACGATTTTTAAAATCATATGATCATCTAAAATCATATGATCTCACTAAAATTATGTGATTTTTATCATCATGCTAAGATCCCCCTTTCCCCTCTCAAAATCAAGATAGTGCTGTAGGTATTAACTTGAGTTTAAAAACTAGAACACGAATATACTCAAAAATTGATATTGTGGCAGATCAAAAACTAGAACAGCAACTTAAAAGCTGATGTAGTGATAGATTAGGAGCTAATATGGCAGCTTAAATATAGAAATGATAGATTAAAAGTTGACATAGCAACATAGAGATTAATGTAGTAGATCAGAAACTGTCATAGTAGCTCAAAACCTGATATAACAAATCAAAAGTTGATGTAGCAACTTAGAAGTTAATATAGTAAATTGATATATCAAGCAGATATGATAGTACAAAATCTAATATAGTAGATTAAGAGCTCAAGTAGCAGCTTAGAAGTTGATGTTATAGATCAGGAGTAGACTTAGCAGCTCAAAATCTCATATGGCAAATTGATATATCCACTAACATGGTGGAATGATGTGGCAGACTAGTGTATATGTGAAGTATTTGATTGATGTGATAGACTAATGTATCTGTTGATATGACTAATCGATGTGTTCGATGACATAGCAAACGATATGACGACTGACATTTAATAATGTGGACTATTCTCTTGTTAATAGCTGACAATGCTCTTATATGTAAGCTTTGCAGCTAGGCAGATGATGGCTTGATAGGATGTCACAACTGATCAATGATGATATAGCTGGATGATGTATTATATTACACTAATATAGTAGAGTAATATATCGGTTATTGTGACTACTTTAGATGATATGGTTATGTGAAGACACATAGAAGATAGTGGTTGTAATGGGGCAGTGTTTGGAGAGAAGGTAGTCGAAGATTGATAATCCTCATAGATAAAGATATCATGGAAAAGGAGCATGAGATCTTGAATTAAATGGTGAAGGAGCTGGAGGAAGCAAGTGAAACGAAAGATGGAAAAAAAGAGATTGAGCGATGGTGAGGAGAGATGATGAAAGATCTAAAGGTGAAAAAAAAGTGGTGGAGAGGAGCTACAGATCCATTAAAAAATAAAAGATCTTCATGTGTTTATCTATTTGGAAACATAGAATTTACAAATCTTCCCAGGAACATAGGACCTTTGGATGTTGATTTACTAGAAAACAAAGGATCGATTAAAAGATCTACTAGAAAAATAGAAGATCTATAAGAAAATGAAAAATATGTAAATCCATTAAAAAATTGAAGATCTTTGAATATTGATTCATTAGGAAACAGAGATTGATAGATAGGCAATGGAGTTCTTCAAAGCTTCTAAACATGACAACGATGGGTAGAGGCAAAAAAGATGGTGGCATTATATTAGGTGATTGGTGACTCTAATACCATATTAAAATATTTGTAGAATAAAAGAAAAACAAGAGATAGAGAAAGGGAGAGAAAGGAATTTGTATTTCTATTCTATCATATTCAGTACATCTCAAGGATTATATATATTCGTATATAGACTTTATATGAGCAAAATAATATATGATGATACCAAATCATTTTAACAAAAAAATATTTTGGGTTAATATGGGTTGTTATATGATCCCTAAAATCAGGTTAGTATCTAAAATTATGTGATCTTCTCAAATTATGTGAGCATCTAAAATTATACGATTTTTAAAATCATATGATCTTTCTAAAATCATATAATCCCTGCTGCCTAAAATCATGCTAACAAGAGATATACCTAAATAGAAATTTAAAAAAAAGGCTCTATATTTTTGTTTTTATCACAGCCATGGTACATGCAAGAGTTATATATACTAATATACAAACTTGATACAAAAAAAATAATATAGGTTGATATATAATCATACTAATAAAGAAAAATATTATTGGCTAATATAGATTGTCATATGATTTTTAAAATCATATGACCACCTAAAATCATATGGTCTCTAAAATTATGTAACCACCTAACATCATGTGATCTTTCTAAAATTATGCGATCCCTATCACCTAAAATCATGCTAACATCTCCATTTGCTTTTATTATAATAAAAGTATTGGTCAACAAATACATCAAAAAGAAATTAAATGGATAAGTTAGGAGAAAATGAAATCAAGATTCGCCAAACCGATATTGAAGGTCATGCTAGCAAGTAATTGCTGGGGTCTGGTACTAGTCTATACTGTACCTTTCAAAAGTTAACCAAAAATAGGAAGAGGAAGGGGGATGGGGAGGAGGGAAGAGAAAAAGAGATTAGGAGAGGGTGAGGGAGGAAGGAAGGAAGAGATATGAGAAGAGAGAGAGAGGGACCAAGGAAGTTCAATCCGTCGTAGTGGAACTTCAAGAGCTTCATATTTGACAACAGGGATTGAGGGAGGGGGTGGGGGCGAGTCACCTGGGATGCACTTCAGTAAGTAGGATTTTAGGAATTTCGGACTTCGCTACTTTGAGGATGAAGGGCTTCAGAGCCATGTGATCAAGTCCTTATATATCGATCCATGGCTAAAAAAAATGAATGGAGGTTTAATTTTTTTTTTTTTTTTTTTATGTACTGAATCGATCGACTGAACCATGCCAGTTTGATTAGTCTAATTCAATACGCTCCAAACTGACTAATTCGTTACGATTTAGCAATCCTTAATTATAACTATTAAAGTTTAACCTGCAATCCTCAGTTTAAACAATACACCCATCTCCGCAGAGGGACGAGCAGCTTACAGGAGTTGGTTTAAAAAATTAGGTGGAAAATTGATAATTCTTTTCGGAACTTTTTGTATGTCTGTCTGTTTATACCTGTTAGTTTCTTTTAGTGAATTAATTTTGAAAGTTCCTCAATTTGGTGAGTAAAGGTAACTAGTCAAAATTTGAAGTACCGGAGAGTTTCTTTTCCTCGTTAACAATCACCTGCTTTTATCCAATTGGTCATCTTTTTCTTAATTCACCTGCTTACTTAAGTATAATCCTTCCATTCTCAATTAGCTATTAATTAACCCCGTCCATCCCGTCCTTTCCATAGCGTTCTTTTCCATTTGTTTGTGATTTTGCCCCTGTTAGCTTATTCCTCAAATCTTGCTATACTATTTCCATAAAAAATCATATGGCTCAAAGTCATCCATCGACAATTACACCATGAATACTATTCTATGATTGCTCAGTTCTCAGTAACATTTTGTTGTCACTGACGCTGCTATTCCTAACCTAACCACCATGGGAATCAGAGGGAGAGACCCACCATTGCATAAGCAACAAAGACAAACTGATTTTTGTGTTAATAGAAATTAGGAGAATCATCACAATCATAGGAGGCCCCACCAAGGGAAAAAATCTTGAGAAATGCAAGAGATGCTGATCTAAATTTGAAAAACTGAGGCATATAAATCCGAAGTATGACAGAATCACCTTACTCAGATAAATCCATTTTCAAGTGTCCTAAACATGGCAATACCCATGCTAATCAGAGCGTAGACATGGATCCTATGAGAAGTAGGGATGTTGTTTATTCTTGGTTGGCTTTTCCTAGACGTTACACTTTTGGGCACCTACCCACTTTATCTCTCCTTCCCTCTGATGATGGACAAAGAAGAGCACTTGTATTAAAAAGTTAAAAGACAAATTTAAGTATTTTGGATCGAAAATTTCAAAAGGAAAGAGTTTGGAGAGATTCTTTCAGAATCCTCTATTTAGGAGCTGGGCAACAACTATAGCATACTCTTGCTTGTAAATGAAGTCAGGTAGTTGAATCATGAGCTGATTGCAACGTTTAATTTCGTTAACTACCAAGCCTTTCCTTTATCTAAATGACCACATTGGCAACCCAACCATTACGACACAAATCTATCCAATCTCCACAGCATCCTAAATTCGAACGCTACATGAATTATCGCATGTACAAGAAAGAGGTGAGGAGATGCAACATTTTGATATTGTGATACACCATGTGAACACCTGGTCAGTTCATTCAACTTAATTAAAACTACCGACATCATGTTTATATGTATGTGTGCATGTATGTATGTATAGATACACACATTTGTATGTATTTATATCGAGCACTCGACACATGTAGTGTCTTTGGAGAATGACATGTTTGAAACTTTGAATCTTGCTGTTGAACATTACATTACTTTGGATTGAATCTAATTAGTCTTAAGTCCTGATCCAACCTAATATTGTTGTATCAGTACCTTCCATACAACCCAAGGCCAGCCCAACCCGTTCTGCACGGCTAATTCTCTTTTCTTAGAATCTCCTCTTCATGGCTTTCTATTTACGTTCGCATTCAAAAATTATCCGGTACACCTCCATTCACTTTCCTTCAATTTTTTTTCCCTTTCTTTTCTCACTTTTATTCGTCGTCCAAACTAGGTTGTTACCGGCGACGAAAAAGGATTGAGGCGTTAAGGCCAAAAGCACAAAGAAATAAAAAACAATCGAGAGAAAATAAAGAAACAACGCGAGTACGAAAAAGAGATAACTGTATATATCTATAGAAGCTGTTTTCGGAGTTGGATCGCCAGAAGAAATCAAGAAGGTAGCGTCTCGATTCTCTCTCTCGTTCTCTCACCAGATCTAGGGTTCGGATTTGCTGGATTCGCTGCTGAGGTTTGGTTTCATTTCGCGTTCTGGAGCTCTTCTTGATTCCTCTTCGCGGTCGAGCTGATTCGATATCGATATCTCCTGGAATGAGGTTGGTTCTGTTCTCTGCTGCAAATTTTTTTGTGATCTTTTCCTTGCTTTGATGCTGGTTTTGGATTGTATTTGGTGTTTGTTTCGGGGTGGGCGGTTTGGGGTATTCGATCTGACGGTCGGGGGTGTGTCCGTGGTCCAGATCGCGAGTGTGAGGGGAGTCTTGGAGTGGAGATGGGGGAGAGCAGGCTGGGGACTGTCGGCGCGCTGAGCCTGTCGGTGGTGTCATCGGTGTCGATTGTGATCTGCAACAAGGCGCTCATCAGCACCCTCGGGTTCACATTCGGTGAGAAAGTGAAAGTTGAGCCAATGAGATTATAGTTTGTTTGGGATTGCTTTTGAGGAATTAATGTTCTAATTGCGTTGATTGGTTGGTTCTTATTTGTCGATATTGTTGTCTTGTCTTCGATCTTTATTGTCTTTGGAGGCTTTATCGTTGCATTCTCTCACTACTGCTGGGATTATCTGGCGGTATGTATTGCAGGATTTTCGTCGTTCGATGTCAACTTTTGTCAGCCAGTAATTTGTTCTACCAAAAAACGGTCAAATCCTAAGTTATAACTGATATCTTGTTGGGTAGCATGCTGACAATGATATTAGTTTCATGGGATTTGTCTTAATTTGCATTAGAACATCATACTAGTCTGTAACCAACATGCATGCTGAAATATGATTGTTCCTACCTTCTAACAAAAGAAGCTTTTAAAAATAGAACATAGACAGTAAAATCTTGGAAATAAGGACGACTATATACGGTTTTAGCTTATTGTCTAGCTGCTTTAGCCTCTGCTTGGACTCCCTATGCCATTTTAAACTATTGCCAACATAAAAGCAGTCATTTCCCTTGCATTTGATCCTGTTCATGCCCCCTAACTAAGAGCTGAACTCTCAAGATAAATTCTGACAAAAGTTTGGAAAGAGTGTTGCTGCTAGTTTTTGGTAGAAGATAATCAACGGAAATATCATCTTATCTTGCAAGGCCAATGACAATAATGTTCACGTTTTGCTGTTTGCTTGTTTGACAGCCCATCTGCTTCATTTTGTAAATGAGTTTGGAATGAACACATAATTATGAGTGATCACACATTCACAGTGTGAAATAGTATTAGCAAGGTGGAGAGTGAGTTCTCCATGGTAAATCTTCGACATTGTTCTGGACTTGGTGTTTCTTCCTTTGAATTTTTCATTTTTATTCCTGAAGCTACCCAAGCCTCTGTATAACTAAAAGCTCTTATAAGGTTCTGTTAAACTTATTAACACTGGATGGTGCATAATTATTTGTATGTGTATCTCGGGACACAACCTGATATGATTCCCTAATCCTAGTGTTTGAAATATAGAGCATTCGTATGAAAGATGCCATGGATCCTCTCTAGATTTTTTGTGTGGATATAATTGAACAAAAAAGGCTAAAAGGGAAAATAATGGTATCCAGGATTCTGGGACTTGTCAAATTAGTTGGTCACTTGGTGCTAATAAGGAAAGAAGACAAAACTAAAGGATTTCTTGTGTATTGAAGGTTTATATTGTAAGAAAATAGTGAAATAGCTGTAGTGTTATGTGGACACGTTAGATTTTGGTTTGCTTGACACATTGAATGCTTGGATGCTGGGGATATTTCATAGCATTCCTTAACGCTTCATTTGGCATCTTCAAATTAGCTTTAAGGCAAGATAGTAATACATGCTAGAAACCAAAAGTCGATTTAAAAATGCCCAAAATCTATGAAGGCAAAGTGATACGGACCTTCACAGAATTTGTGCTTATTATTTGATGTCATTGGCATAATGAGCACAAACCAAAACACAATATAAAAAGTTTACATTAGATGAGAATTGTTTATTGAAGTGACCTTTTTTCCGTATATAATCTAATTCTCCCCTAGGGACAAACCCCTTTGAATCAAAGTGGTCAAATCACCAGCAAAGTGATCCTCCCAATTGTGTTTCTTTGAGATTGTGAGCTGGTGCTTGCAAACCAGTTTCAGTATAATGATCTGCCATATGGATTGGAGCAGGTTCCAAAACTGCTGATAAAATTCTGAAAAATTATTGATATATGTTGGAGGCAGACTTAGTTGTGTCTGAGTCATTCCCTATGATGGAGGCAGATATGCAAGTAGAGGCTTAAATTGCAACCAAAAAAAATAGTAGAGGCTTAAATCTTTTACTTTTATGTTAGTTCAAGATAAACCTTGAATCAAACGACTTAAATTCTTAAACATTGGGAATGCTAGTCCCACGTCCCAAAGAAAAAAGGTAGTGGAGGATTGACATTTGGTTGGTTCGCAAAAGATGTCAAACTATGAAATGGATCTGTACTTGATGAATATTTGCTTCATATTAACATTATTGGTGACTGTAAATAGGAATGCTTGGTGAATTAGGATTCATAGAGCCAGCCCCAAATAGTTGGAGCAAGGCTGGATGGTTATGGGTATCAATATTGTAAATGGCTACCATGACTGCTACAATGACGATTTGCCTTTAAAGTCTGTTCTGTTATCAATGAAGTATTACCCTATCTGCAGAAATGTCAATTGGAGATGCATTGGATGTATCTCTTGGACTAAATTATGTCATTTATGCTTTTACATTCAAAACATTATTCTGAGCCATAACAAGACATAAATGCCTGGTATATTTGAGTATAATTATGTGCTTATTTCCCATCAATGGTTTGCAGCTACTACTTTGACAAGCTGGCATCTTTTGGTCACATTTTGTTCCCTTCATGTGGCACTGTGGATGAAATTATTCGAACACAAACCTTTTGATCCAAGGGCAGTAATGGGCTTTGGAATACTTAATGGAATCTCTATTGGGTTATTAAACTTAAGCCTTGGTTTCAACTCTGTCGGTTTCTATCAGGTGCTTCTCTCTCTTGTTCAGCTTTTATATATTGTAATAATGCTTGTAGAAACATGCCTTGCTCTTAAACATGTCATCCTTTTTTTTAGAATATTATGCTGAATTTATAAGCCTTACAAGTCATTCAGATGATAATCTTGTCATCAAAATTCAAAAGATTGATTGAAAACTTATTTTGGTATCTAGTATTAGTTCTGCACAAAATCAAGCATAATTTGATTATGCTTCATTTTTATAGTTTGATATTGATTTTTTTTTTTTTCTCAGCAATATGGTAGAGACATACGACTACCATCATTTGAACCCTAGATTCCCCAAGGGCTTTCCCATGTGAGAGTAGTGCCAACCAGCTTAGCTAATGGTTGTTGGCATTGCAAATTCGATATTTTCACTGTTTAATCTTATTGCTTATTCATGAAAAAAATGACTTTTCTTCATTGCTTTGTATTTTTTAATTTAATCCATTCAAAAATAACATGGATGGAGTTTATGAGGAAGGATATAGAGAATCTTGGGATAGCATCAGAGGTGGTCCTAGATAGGAATGCTTGATAACTGAGGTTTCATAAAGCCGACTTAGTAGCTGGGAAAAGGTTAGATGATTATGATTATAATAACTTTATATTTTTGCATAGGCTACAATGTTTATGCATTTACTAGAGTATCATGGATATTTTTTGAGGAAGATGTTTTCTTGATTTATTTTGTATTTTGTATAAAAATCCAATATGACCTCTAACATGATTATATTGTTAAAATTATCAACATCCTGCATTATATTGTAAAAAACATGAAAGCAGTCTACCTTCAAACTGCAATACCAATTTTAGTTGCTTGAATTTGATGTTTTTCTTACATACTCCATAAACTCCAGATGACGAAGCTGGCAATAATTCCTTGCACTGTACTATTGGAGACTCTTTTCTTCAGGAAGAGATTCAGGTCAGTTTTTACTACGTTGTTGACACTAAAATTATCAATCTGTTCGTTTGAATTTTCTTTGAATCTGAACAATCTTATTATATATGAAGCACCATGCATTTCCAGCAAAGCCAAAAGCCAAAGATCATTTTTAATATGAACCTTTGTGAAATATTTGCTCTAGGATAGAAATATTCTCAAATTAAACTTTTGTCCCTCAAACAAAGATTCAAAGAGGTGCTTATCCTGTTTAGAGCATTGGTTTTATGATTGGAGATGTAGGGATGGCAATGAGTCAAGTCATGTTGGCATCACATGTGAAAATGTAAAGGCTTAAAACGCATACTTTACCTGGTAAATTGTTGCTTTTTGACCCCTTCCACCTGCAGGTTGCCTTGTTGACCAGCATTTGCCTAATCACTTGGTTACCAACTATCTTATTACCAAGATAATGCAATATATAAGATAAATAAAATTCATACACTGATATTAACTCCATGATGATATTTTCATACTAAGGTTTCAGTCCCAGTTTGGGTTTGTTTCACTAATCAAATGCTTAAAATTATTTATTTATTTGATCATTCATAAATGCTGACTAGTATGTCCAATAAGCACGCCTCTTTTATTAGCTGTCATATCTTGTCAGGTCTTCTTTAGGCTGTGTTGAATGGATATCTTCTCTGTTACAAGGCATTTAGTTGCATCTTCACTAAAACTCTGATGGTGCAATAGTAGTTGCTTGTATTCCTGCCCGCCCGTATGTTTATCTAGTGTTTGGCCATGTGATAGTAAACATGCTGTTAAACTTTTTAGAAACTTTCCTCTTGTGTGATCCTCCAAATCATTTCAAACTTCTATCCATTGCTATTGCCTTATGAACACCAACCTTGCATGTGGTGCATTGATGATACTAGTCCTTGTTGGGTGCTTATGATGTCTAATTTATTATGCCTTCTCTTTATTTGGTGACTAAAATTTTGTAATTCATATCTTGTTGCTTATTGTTTCAGTCGGAGCATCCAGCTTTCACTCCTTGTCCTTCTATTTGGTGTTGGCATTGCTACTGTGACAGACCTACAACTCAATATGCTGGGATCTGTCTTATCTCTACTTGCAATTTTTACAACATGCATTGCACAAATTGTATCCTTCATCAACAACCTTCGATAGAGCTCAAGTTATTTCTTTCACTGTCATGATAAACTGCAGTAAACAAAAATGTTTTTCTAGGGAAAAACTGTTGAATTTTACATTGGAAGAATCTTCTTGAAATAAATGTGTCTTGCTTATATAGATGCTGGAACATTAATGTGCTTCTTCTTTCTCTTAAACTATGTATATAGCAGCTGAAATATGTTTTCTCCAGAAGGCAGCAGATATTACACTGCTGACTTTAATTTTGTGGTCACCAGTTAGTATCTTTTGCATCTCTCCAGCTATGGAGAAGCTGGATTTTGATTGTGAGATATTGCCTCACTTGTAAGTGGTGCTAATAGAATAAATGGCCATTCCAAAGGTTCGAGAAAATTTGACTTTATAATGCCAACAACTTCACTGTGATTGTGTCATCCTAGAGGCTCTTTGAGTGTCTTTGATGGTTCACTCGCTTATATGCAGATGTTTTCCTCCAATGAGGTCTTCATGAGAAGTTGCATTGCTTACATAAGAAAACTAGCAGTGCAAGTACTTTTAGCTGGACCAGTAGGTGAGATTTACCTTGCTTGGTGGTGATTGAATGATAACTTATCTCAGATATTCTGCTTTAGTGCAGTACAAGCATACACTAATGTTGTGAATTCTTATCATGAGAATATGTAATGACACAAGAGTAACTGGTCATGAAAAAATTGCAGTATAAACCTGTAGTAATGGAACTCTAATACTGGAACAAGCTGATTCATCTAGTCATCCACTGTCTGGGCCCTCTACATTTTTGCATCTGAAACATGCCAATATCTTTATCGATTTTTGTTTTTGATCTTAACCAGTCCTTGTCAGATGACAAACACTATTCAGAAGAGATTCAAGGTCTCTTCAACTCAACTCTTGTATCAATCCAGCCCCTACCAAGCATTGACCCTATTCATAATTGGTCCATTTCTTGATGGGCTCCTGACCAACCAGAATGTTTTTGCTTTCAATTACACACCTCAAGTTCTGGTAAATGACCATGTCCTTTAATGTTTTGCTTTATTACATTCTGTTTCTAAGATTTCTTGTAACTGTTTTAAATTTGTTGCAGGTTTTCATTGTACTGTCATGCCTGATATCTGTCTCTGTCAACTTCAGCACATTTCTGGTTATTGGAAAGACATCTCCTGTGACGTATCAAGTCTTGGGTCATCTGAAAACTTGTCTGGTATTGGCATTTGGTTATGTTTTACTTCATGACCCATTTAGCTGGAGAAATATACTTGGAATTCTAATCGCAGTAGTTGGAATGATCCTGTATTCTTACTTCTGCTTGATTGAGAACCAGCAAAAGGCTGCAGAAGCATCTGCTCAGTTACCGCAGGTGCAACTTGTTTTTATTTTTTATTTTTTCATTTGTTGAATCACTTATGAGATACTTGTTAGTTGAACATTTACTTGATCATGTCTCTTTGGAGGCACCTTAGGAACATCTGTCTTATCCTAAAGGCCTTTTTGATAGCATTATAAGTCATGTATCTCGGTTTTGAAATGCTTATATCGTGAATGTTAGTTTTGTGCTTGCTTGTTAAGCACTAGTTTATAGTTATATCATAGTAAAATGCTGTATGTCTATGAAGTCAGTTAGTTTCAAAGGCTAGGTTACAGATTGGAGTGAATTATAATACTCTATTCATGATTGGAAAGGTGATGTTTCAATTTTGCTTTATATGGTAAACCAATCCCACATAGATGGGACTGGACTTATTGTTGTGTTCAAGGTTTCAAATAGTAAATTGAAATGGTTAGTCAACTAAAGTCACAAAATTATGAAGATCAGAGAAAAATCTCCTTGGCACAAAAGAGCATCAATGAACTTCTGCCAAAATTTAATAAGCATTTGTAGACATGGAAACCATTTGAAATGAGTACAATAACAATAACAATATTTTGGGTCTGTGAGATTGATATTGATGCATTGACCAGAGAAGAGGAAACTTATGAGCTGGTTAAATGTAGTCTAAGATTGAGATAGGTAACAAAAAGCATCTTGGAGACATTATCCTTTAAAAAAATTTTCTGCACATGTAACTTCGTGTGGTCATCTATATTGACAAGAGGATGTTTACTGTCTACCGAGCCCCTTGAGCACCAGGCGAAGAATAAAGAAGAAAGAGTGCAAAAAGGGAGGAGAATAACGAGTCTGGTACTTTTGGTATCTTTCAAGTATCATTCATTTCTTGGATTTGTACAATATGAGAGGACAATCTTGCCAAGTCTTGACAATTTTTTGTTTAGAATAATTAAGGTTGCAAGCCTTTTGACTAAAATGGAGTTTATTTTGAACCTTCTTTAGTCGTGTTTGTCTGGCATTTATATTTACTATTGCAAAAGTTTCCAGTTATGATTTCTTGTTATGATCCAGTGCTCTCTATCAAAGTTGGCACAATTATATGACTGTTGCTTATTCATTCTCTCTGTTTTTGAGTTATTATATACTGAAAAGGGGTATTTAGTTTGTCTGTTACTATTTCTATTGGAAAGACATGAGTCTGCCTGTGCATGAATGACGGATATGTTCTCTTATTTTAATGTTAAAAAACAAGGCTCTTACAGGAATCCCATGAAAGAAATTATGCAGAAGGCAGCCTTGTCCACTTTCCACCTATAACTCGCATCTGTAACACACACAGTTTAATTCTTACTCGGGGGGAGAGAGAGAGAGACCAGAAGCAGTTTATTTGTCAAAAGAAAACAATAAGTTAGATGCAAATTAAACACACTCAGTTTTCACACACGTACACGCATGCAGAGAGAGTGACAGCGGGAGAGAAGCAAGAGAATGGAACCTCCCGACAATTGATCAAAAGAGAGAAATAAATCAATACAGATCACAACCACACATACTCCCTCATTTTCATCTCATTCACCCCACAAACTCTTTAAATAGATCTTATTGTTCCTGATTGTGATTCACTAATAGTCATATCAATCTGCTCTTTTTTTCTTGTCTATTTGGCAAATGATGCCAGGTGAAGGAAACTGAGTCCGATCCTCTACTCAACGTGGAAAATGGAACCAGTATTGCTGATGGTGGAGTCGTCCTCAAAGCCCCAGTATGGAGCTCAAACAAGGATTTGGAAGCATGAACTCTTTGATCATACCTGCAAGTTAATTTTTTATTGAAGGCCAGGATGCTGAAGGTGGTTGGAGGAAGGACCTCTGTCTATGAATTACAAGTCTTGAGAACTTGGTAGAGCTGGATGACATATCTTTGTTTCCCGTAGAATTTTTTGTTATTTTGTGAATTAATTGTGCGGAGTATTGATTCTTGTTAGAGGTATATGTTCTTGTGGTCTACTTATATCCAAATTTGCTGTCGCACAGATATAGAGAGCCTCTTGATGGAAGCCTCATATGTTCTTATTTGAAAACTGAGTTTTTTAATATTTGAACATTAATCAATTGTAATGTACAGAAGGAAGCACGTCATTCAAGCATGCATTATATTTCCAAAAATACATTATCTCCGAATTAGAATAATGCTGTGTATTTCAAATGTCGTCAATAGATTTGTGAAATGTCGACCTCTTCTCCTTTAGGTAACGCTTGCTTAGATCTCTTATTGTCATGCATATATTCCTAATAATAATGTAAATTAGATCATGATCATAAGTTCGTGGTGCTTGGGGGGAACAAGTGTCAAATCTCAGTAGACTTTTGGATAAATGGTTGAGTATCATGAATAAAAAATGCAAAATTATTTTGTCTTTCTATAATTATACATATTTAATTATTTAAAGAAGTTCAGAGGAGGCAGCATGAAGATCAACGACACCGGCCTCTGGCTACCTGCTAGAGATCCAAGGTTCGGTTACCTGCATGAACGATCTTTCAAAGAAGAAAGCATAACTTGAAAATCCTTGCTGTAGTTCTTTGCTCCAACCAAAAGTGTACCCACAAAAAGCTTCACTATTTTAGCTTGTGGTGTTCCAATCATAATGTGAATCACTTGTGGTATGACAAATTGTGTTACATTAGATCTTTGCTCCTACATGTGTTTTCCACCAAACAAATAAATGGATCTACTCTAAGTAAAGACTTTCTTGATGCAAAAGAGTGACATAGATGATATCAGAGCCACTGAAGGGCTCTTGCTAGTGGTGCCTCATTACTCACTAGACAAGTTCCATGTGAAGTTAATCCTACTGAAAAATTGAAGGTGTCTATAAGACTTCATGAAGACAGAATTTATATTAGCACCGTATAAGTAAACGCAAAAATCAAGATCAAGAAACCATATTGGTACCTGAATAGTGCTTTGCACATGCAATTCACATGGTAGGATATACAAAATTGATAAAATTTTAATGATAGAAATGTTTAGGAAAGTAAGAAGGTTGTAATTTTTCTACCAGTGATGAGATAGAGATAGAAGCAGGATGATGGTTCTTGCATGTTGCACGCATTTCTTTAATTTTCTGATTTCAATAAGTAGATTTATCATGTGTCACATTTATTTATCTATTTTATATAAACTGCATTACAATTTTATTGAAGGCATTGTCAGTTCTATCTTTTCAATCAGAAAATTATAGCTACAGAGAATATCTTGAATGCAGAGAAAAGTTTGATCATAAGAGCTTCTCTTGTCGCAGAAGTAGAGAAAGGCAAACAAAACTAACGGCTACTAATTTCACCAACTCCATTGGAATGCCCTCAACATTCGTGTCCTTCCGCCGTACGATCAGCTCGCTCAAAACCCCCAGCCGCGGCATCGATTACACGATCTCAAAGTAATTGGTTGGACGGCTAAGATGGCCCTCTCTACATAACGGTTGCCTATAAATAGTCGCTCACAGCCCTTCGGTTCGTCACCTCCCAAAACCAAAACCCTAGAGAAAAAGCGAGCGGGGAAAAAGCCGTCCGCATCTGAGGTTAGGGTTTCGAGAGGAGCAAGCGTTCGGTGGCGATGTTAAGAACCCTACCCCTGCTCATCCTTTCCTTTTCTCCACCTTCTACTCTCGTTGGATCTGATTCCGTTGGCTTGTTCTGCAGACCTTCAAGCGTAGGAATGGTGGCCGCAACAAGCACGGCCGCGGCCATGTCAACTTCATCCGCTGCTCCAACTGTGGGAAATGCTGCCCTAAGGTCAGATCTTGTTCCCTTTTTTTTTATTCTTTTTATTCTATTTCGATTGTTTTAAACCCTATATTGCTCGATCCTTGGAGATTTGGAAAGAAGGTTCAATTTTGACGTTGATCTTGATCTCATATTATGTTCTTTTTAACTTTAAAACTGAAAAAGATCATCTTTGTCTTGTTTGATCCCAAATATCTTATACTTTGTTTTGTTATAGACTATATTGGCACCCTAGGTCTCATTCTTTGTTGTGTTCTATGAAAGGATAAGGCCATCAAGAGGTTTCTTGTGAGGAACATTGTGGAGCAAGCTGCAGTGAGAGATGTGCAAGAGGCCTGTGTTTATGATGGTATTTTTTCCTTTCTTTGTTGAACTTTTGGTCGTTATGCTCGTTATTTGTGTTGTTCCTTCAGTTTCTGATGAAAATTTTGTTTTTTCTACTAGGGTATACTCTTCCGAAGCTCTACGCGAAGATGCAGTACTGCGTTTCCTGTGCAATCCACTCTCATGTGGTCAGAGTCAGGTCTCGCGAGGCCAGGAGGAACCGTGAGCCTCCGCAGCGCTTCAGACGCAGGGTACCATTTCTATATCTTGAAGTCTTTTATTCTGGGAGTATTTTATTGTGTGGCTGCTAGTGGTTAGCGTTTGATATAGTTCATTGGTTCCTTAGGAGTATCGTCTCTCATTGCAAGAAAGAAATGCATTAATTTTTGATGGAGGAGGTATTGTGAATTGAAATGCCCGCGTTAGCTTTTTTATTTTTTAGTGATGAATGGCACACTCTGCAGCTCATCTAGTGCTTAAGTTATGGAGAAGAGTTTATGGTTCTGTGACTTCTGTTGGTTTTTGTTTTGCCTGAAATCCTAGTTTGCATTACTTTCTCCTGCAACGCTCATTTGTTCCAAACCATACTTGTATGGTTTTGGTTGTAGTTCATTTTTTTTGAGGTAAATAGCTGATTAGGTTTTTGAAAGTAAAAACTTGAGTTCGCATGTCAAATCTTTCAAAAAATCCATGATAGCTAGGGAGCATTTTGATTAAACTGCTTCCACTCTATCTGAAATTATATACATGATTGGTATATTTGTTTGTTGTTAAATTGAAATAATGTTCCACATTGAGGAACACATACATGCAATTTCATTTCTTGAAAGCAGAGTTTATGTAGCATTTTTTTTTCGGTGCCAAATAATTTTAGAACCCCCGCTTTTGCGAGGCGTTGCGTTCATTGGGAATTCTTTTTACAATGGATGCGTCAACAAAAGCGTAAAGCAACACGTTTTTAGTGGTGCAATGCAGGACTTCAAACTTGACAGCTAATTTTTTTCAGTTGTTGAGGTCCTGCTTGCGTTCATTTATTCTGTTGCTAGAATTCACATATTTTAAAAGTGATCTTTTTCTACGTTCCTTCTAATTATTACAGTTGATAGCAAGTACATGGAACTATCTTTTCTGGAAGGATTTGATTGTTTTTGCAGTCCTGAATGTTGTTTCAATATTCAGTCAGGCATCTATAAATGACAACAGTTAACCCCATTTTCTAACATTTGTATGCCCAGGCATCATTGTAGACTGTTAGAGCAGCTTCTAAAATGTGTTAGCTTGTTTGGGGCTATATTAGTTTCTAATGATGTGGGACTGGACGTCTGCCCCACTGGTTGTTATTTATACCTTTGGGATGAACCGGTCCCTAATATGCAATCACCATCGCTTCACTTTGTCAGCTAATGCAGTTCAAATTTTAGCTGATCATTAAGGATGGCACATTAAAATTATAGTAATTCTGATGGGCAAGTACAGCCTCGTTCTACAAGTTATACCACTCGTGAGGAGGCACGTATGTGCTAGTCTAATCCTTTAAGGGTACCAACTTTAGATCATTCCAGCTTTAAAAATCCTAGTATAAATGCTTTTTTGTAACTCAAATATTTTTATATAGTTCCTGTGTTTTCGTTACTTGTGGTGTGCAGTTCATGTTTGATATGTAAGTGTGAAGTGAAATGAAAAATAGAGTAACCGGAAGATTCCATATTATTATGTCATAAAATTTGAGCTTAATAATTGAAAAGAAAAATTTAAAAGGAAGTCTATGAAAAGGAAAAAGGTTTGCAGCACCACTCCACTTCCCAATCACAGCACCAGCGCATGGTGATTGGTGGGCTGATACACTGGGCCAGTCTGTCATCCATGTGACCCCTGCTTACCACACCGGTCCAACCGCGGGACTCGTATTGTGGAAAATGGCATGGTGTTGGGGAGCAGCACTTCCATGGAAATGGATGAATTGAATAGGAAATTCTGAGAGAGATAATGTGAATAAATGAAAAATTATGAACTAATGGTATAGTTGTGAATGTATTGCTTGGGATTTGGGATCAGTTAAAGATGGACATGAAGGAAGCTTGAAAGAATCGTGTGTTTTTTCTCCAAAACTATCTATACTGGTAACTGTTATGTGGTAAAACTGTCCATGAACCAAATGGTTTGCATCCAAGGGTAATTTTGGCCGGCTAAAATGATTAAATATGCTCATTTTGAAATACTTAGGTTGTGTTTGGTAGTTGGCAATCTATACAGATTGCTGGCAATTTAAAGTGGATCCACTAGATTATTATGTTTGGTATGCTTTTTGGGTGGCAATCTAGATTGCCTTGAAAAGAGGTGGCTATCCAAATTATCACTTGTTTGATAATGTTGTAAAAGAATTTTTGTATAAAATTATTTCTAAAAAAAAAAATCACACAAGATCTACCCCTCCATCCCCTCCTTTAATGGCTCTCACCCTCTTCTTCTCCGAACTTTTTCGTGCCCTCACCGCCCTTGACCGCCTTTCTTCTGCTCGTGCCCTCATCATCTATGGCCACGGTCTCCACTTCTACACTGGCATCGACTTCTCCTCCCTCGCCTCCATCACTGCCGCCCTCTCCTTTGAGGACCTAGCTGCCGTCTTCTCTTGCCATGCATATTTTGGAAATTTTAATATAAATTTAAAAAATTAAATTAAATTCTTTCCCAATAATTTAAAATTTCATAAAATTTTATGGGGGTATTTTGAAATTTTGATTTTAGATTATTGATAATTTGATTGTGATACCAAACATGTCAATATTATTTGTATGTACCAAACTGGCAATTTAATGGTGGCAATCTATCTTGAAGGCAATTTACGTTACTTTCTAGGATTATCTTGGCAATGTATCAAACGCAACCTAAAGATAATTGGATATGTAGATTTGTAAACTTTGATGATTGCTTTGATGCATTGATGGTCGCTTCGGTGAGCTTTTAGAGTTTTTCTCCATGAGACATGAGTGGACCTATTCTGTTTTTGTTCTTATGTTGAGATTAGGGCAGATCAGGGCAGTTCATACATGATAATAATTCTAATGCGGTCCTTGAATTAGCACTTGACAAAAATTTGTATATGTATGTTATTCTTCAGGATGATATAGCTCGGCCTGGGCAAGGTCCTCGTCCCGCTGGAGCTGCTAATTTGGGTCGCCGATGATGTTTTGAAGTGCCTGGCTATCAAAGGAGTGTTCTCTTTGAACAATCTCTTTTCAGTAGGAGATTGTGAACTTAATGTAGAAATTAGAAATTAACTCAATTTTTGATGTGTTTTACGTGATTTTGATTTTCTTTTTTGATCAAATTTTGAGTCTCTACCATCTGTGACTTGTTTGGATGCCTTATCCTATATGACTTTGTCTTGAGCCAGATCCAATTCTTGTTGGTAAGTACAGGACCTGCCTTCAAATGGGTGCTGGATTTTCTGTAGCATGTGTGGTGTTCTTCATCCTTCTCAATTTGTTTTTTTTTTTTTTTTTTGGTAGAAGCAATTTGGTTTAATGTGCAGCTGTCATGTTCAAATCAAATTCGGGGATGGAAGATCATGGCTCCACGACAGAATAGAAAAAATGACTCCATTGTGTTTCTGGCACGGGGGATTTCTTCTCGTCCTTTGAAACCTCCCCCCCTTTACGGTATGGTTGGCATCGAACTCTCGGATGCATGGTACTCCTGCGAGGGTCTGCAGGGGGATGGTTGGTTCTCACAAAGGTGCAAGAATTAGTGGCTCCTAGCTGTGTTTTCTTAAGGTCAAATGGTGTAAAATATGATGACCTCGATCCATGGTAGTGCTCCCTCTTTTGGGTACATATGAAAGTACTTAGTCTAACCAGGATCTTAAATGAGAAAAGCATACAATGACTCCAAATAATCCACGAGTTCTTTTTTTTTTTTTTCTTTTGGTTTTCGGGTAGAAATCCACGAGTTCTTGAATGTGCCTGTCTCTTGTTGCCCACCTTCGCATTGGAATTCTGGAATGCCACAAACAATGCTGGTTTCAACTTTCAATGGTTTTGTGTGAATTGCCCTTAAGCAGCGGGAAGGACGTGATGACCAATTCTTGTTTCTTTTGTCTCTCTTGTATCTAGAACTCACGGGTTTCGAACAATGTCAGCGGAAGTAGACCTTTCATGATCGCAAGGATCAGATTGTCCTACTCATGGCAGCAAGGACCGCATTGGAGACTTTGGTAAAAATAAAATAAAATGAGAAAAAGGACAACATTGGAAACTAGGAGGGTTCGAGTTAGGTCGTGGGTCGGAGGCAAAAGGGGATGCAAGCAATAACGGGGCACTGAATTAGCTAGCTAACCTGTGAAGGGTTAGCCTTTCTCTTGCTGAGCCCGCTTCGTGCGCACCAAAGATCTCTTTGCCGTGTGCTACGCAACGATTGGTGTAACGTACAAGATTCTGCATTTGATACTGCTCGCTTGGCTAGTTTATTTATTTATTTATATTTTACCAAAAAACTAAACTAGCCAAGCGAGCTGTATTAAATGCAGGGAAATTTCAGCAAATTTCTACTGTGCTTTTTTTTTTTAAAGTAAACTGTATTACTGCTTTCATTTTTTCTACGTCCAAAAATATTAACAGTATTTTCTGAGCTATATACACAACTGCATAACAAAATCAAGATCCAAATCAAATACATCCAAATACCTATATCCAGATATATGAAAAAATTTTAAAAAATAATAAATAAAAGAGAACAAAGATTGAAAGCGCATGCTCCGGATGAACAAAGACTGAACCTCAGCTGAACGCATAGTATGAAAAATCTACCAGATATTTCTGAACAGTTAAAAATATCAAGCAATTTCCATAAGCAAATGAGGAGTAACAAGCTATAAATGCATCATCTAGGAACCTGTAATTAGGTAAATTGACACCATATATGGGATTCAAGCAAGGAAAACAAGACCTCAGCATGGTGTAAACTCCAAAGCTGGCACTGAAGCACTTAGTCCTCACAGCTATCAAACCATTTAACAAATGACTTCAGAATCTGTATAAAGTTGGGATAAAAATAGAAAGCATGTATCGCAGTATCGTGGCCCAAACAAAGTTTGATTTCGCAGGCTGCAATCAAAATCAGAATCAGAAAATATAACACCTTCAAACATCTGGGCTTACGACAGAGAAAATACAAACTAAATAGAGAACATAGACTGCACTGAACTATTAACAATAGCATATGATCAAAAACCCATATAATCTGAATGAAATATGGAACTGTTAACCGCATCATCAGCAAGTAGATGCACCCATATAACCAGCATAATAGAATCTTTTTACTGCACAAAGTCAGGGTGTGTTGCGGCCAATCCCCTCGTCGTCTGGTCGCCGGGAATGAGCGTCTGCAAAAGAAAGTCCACACTGACCGGAGGGGGCTCCGGCGGGGACCCTCCGACGGTCAAGTCAGAGAGGAGACTGGGCAATAGTGAAAAGAAAACAAGGAGCTCAACGAGAGGGGGATCGAGAGAGAGAGGGAGCAAGCCTGAGAGTTTTCGAAAAAGATCCCTAGCACTGTTGCCTTCCCCGATATATATAGTGGAGCGTGGTATGGCGTCGTCATTAATGGCGCGGACAATTGAAGAATTGTCAACTCACTGGAGACTGTCAGAGTCACCGTAAATATGTCAAATCGCCGTGGGGCTGTCAAATCGCTAGGGTTGACCCATACCCTAGGTGGGATAATGCCCCTAGACGACAGTGCCGCATGTTGTTGTCAGGACTGACAGTCTCTGGCAGTAGTACGACGATTGGAGGAACCGACCGACCCTTGGTCGGCGGCCAGCTGAGGGGCGTCGTGTGGAAATTTGGGCCCCTCCGACAATCGGTTGGGAGAGCGGAAAAGGTCCGCCCGACCGACGTATCCTCGGTCGGTCGATAGCCGTCGGTCGGTCGGTAGCCGTCGGTCGGTCGGTAGCCGTCGGTCGGTCGGCCCGACGATGAGTCGGCATGAGCGGGGTCGGTCGGTATTCCCCAACAGTTGCCCCCCTCCACTCCTGAGTCGGACGGCGCGCTGGCCAATGTCTTTGTTTGGGCAGTGGCGTCGGGCGAAAAGGAATGGATTACCAGCGTGTCGAGTTTCGATCGTCCCGCGGGCTGATGTGACGACCGTACCGTGGGGGGACATGATGACAGGCGCTTCATGAATGCCGGGAGATCCGCTGGTGTCAGACGTCCTGTCGGTGTCAGGCGTTCTGTCGGTGTCAGACGTCCAGTCGGTGTCAGACGTCTCGTCCCGTCGGTGCCAGACGTCTCGTCCCATCAGAAAGGAGAACCGTCATTCCTGCCGCCCCTTCGGGGATACGAAACGTCACGGCCTTTGTGCCACGTGGCGTGCGGCCATTGGGACGGGTCCGTTGGAGCGAATGGAGGTGACGTGGCCTGATCTGAGGATGGGTGCGTCGAACCGTCGGGCCGACGGACGGCCCGAACGACGCCACGTGGCACGATCCGGGAGTTCCTCGTTGGTCGTGCCTTCATCTCGACCGTCGGGGGTACTATATATACAGGGTCGCCCATATTCAGTTTTTTACCTCCCCTTTATTTTGCTGTCGAGACTCTGCCCGCGTAGTCCCCTGTTCTAGGTACTCCGCTTTCTTTCTTCTTGGGAGCTCTCTTTTCTCCTTCTAAGGGCCATCACCATTTTCACCGTCTTCTCCTTGGCCTCCTCGCAGTCTGCTCCTTCTTCTTCTTTTTCTGTCTTTTATCTTACTCCATGGCTAGAACATCCCCACGAGGAGGTCGGTCGGGAGAGCCGACTGACGACCCTCGGTCGACCCCAGAGGTGGAGGTCTCTTCACTTTCGGGGCCGAACATCGATCGGCTCCGGGAGCAATATTGCATCCCGAGACAGTTTCGGCTGTTCGCCCCTGGTACCGACGGTCGGGTTAACAGCCTGCCTGAGGGCCAGGTGGCCTTCTACGTTGAAGACCTCCGGACCGACCTTCACTTTCCGATCCCGGAGTTCGTTCGAAACGTGCTTGACTATTACGGACTGTGCCCGGCGCAACTCGCACCGAACTCAGTTCGGCTAATAGTTAGTTTTGCCCTTTTGTGTCGGCTTTTGCCGACTGATCCTCGGATCTCCCTCTTTCGAGCCTTCTTTGTCCTCCGACCCCACCCTAAAGCCCGAGGGTGGTGGTACTTCAATCCTCGAAAGGGGCTTTCCTTCATCACTGGTCTTCCGTCGTCTATTCACGGATGAAAAAATCAGTTCTTTTTCGCGTCTTCCTCTATTCCTTAGGGGTTCCCTGCCCGTTGGGGGAATCTCCGAACTGAACCGAACGAGAACAGTCGGGTGGAAGCCGAAGATCGGGAGGACTTCTACCGGCTGAAGGACATCTCGATGCCGAAGCAGAGGGAGCTCGTCACCGAGCAGGCCCTGTACGACGCCGGCCTCAGCCCGGTCTCTCGCTTAGGTCGGTTTTTCATTTTTCTTCCCTTTTTCTTTTCGTCTTTTCTTTATGGTGCTGACCGTCTGTCATCGTTTGCAGATATGCCACCGAGGTCGAGACTGACGGCAGCCGATGTACGCCAGTACGCCGTTCGAAAAAGGCCGACGCAAGGGGTCGGGCCGTCGCGGCCTCCCAAGAGGCCCCACGTAGCCCCGTCGAGCGAACCGACTGGGTCGGGGGCGGAGCCAGTCATCGCACTGTCGGCACCGACAGTGCTCGTCGAAGTCCCGTTCGAGGGACCGTCGGGTGAGGACGCAGCCTCGCCCGAAAGGAGGGCGACCGATGAGTCGGTCGATGGCGCACTGGCTGCTCAGCCGGCAGAGGAGGATCAGGAGGAGGCGCACGAGCCCGAGCGACCCACGCCCACTGCCGCCGCACCGTCGGTCGAGACTCGATCGGGCTCAAGTTTGCCGTCCATCTCCGACGTCAGGGCCTGGGCGTCCGGCCGAGGGAAGGCCCCTATGGCGTCGGGCGATGAAGGACGGTCGGCCGGCGGTGGAGGATCGACCGACTTCCCACTCCCTGAAGGTGCATCGGGCCTGGCCAACCATGACTTGGCCAGGAGGCTGTGCCAGGCGCTCCTCCTTCCTGCCGACATCGAGGCGATGAAGAACCAGCGTGTCTCCGACATGCTATCTTTGTTCTACCCGATGATGATCCGGATAAGTTCCTCTCTCCTTCGTTTTCAACGTAGTTTCCGTAAGCTCGGTCCTTTAACGGTCAGCTTTGTTTTGTGCAGCTGGTCTACAACATATCCGAGCTAGAGACCAGATATCGAAAGTTCGGCGACATGCACGCGGCTTGGAGAGACAAGGTCGCGGCCGTTGAAGCCGACAAGGTCGTCCTGGTCGATCAGCTGCAACAGTCGGTCGAACGGGAGGGCCGACTTGAGGGGGAGGTCTCCCGACTCAAGGGCGCCTTGGCGACATCGGAGTCGGAGCTGCAGTCGACCCGGGATGACGTGAAGAAGAAGTTCCGGACCGTCCGTCGGCTTCGGCACAAGCGGGACAGCTTCGCCAAGGAGCTGGAGGCCGACCGCGAGCAGCTCTGAGTAAGCCTTGAAAATCTCGCTAAGGCCGAGGAAGGTCTATCCGTTGCCCAGGCTGACGCAGACATCGCGAGGGCAGAAGCGGAGTCGGCGAAGGAGGCCATGAGTCGGGCCGTCGAAGACTTTCATGACTCGAAGGAATACCGAGAAGAGCTCCTGGAGAATGGCTTCCTTTCGTATCGGGTCGGGTACGAGGACGCTCGGGAAGCCGTTCGAAGCCTGTACCCGGAGTTTGATCTTAGCAGTATTGTTCTGCCAGAGTCGGAGGCCCCAGCTGCGGAGGAGACGGCCGACCCAGCATCGAAAGGCCTCACCACCAGGGCGGAAGCCGAAGAAGACGCAGAGCAAGCCACCGAAGATCAAGCGGCCCCGACAGCTGAAGCCAGAGCGGGTTCGCCGACCGTCCCCGGCCATCATCTAGTGGAGGAGACCGACTCTGAGGATTAGTCGGTTTTTTCCTTTTCTTTTTGCTTCGGCTTGTCATACTTGTAGTCGGGCTTTGGTCCAGTTTGTAAACTTGTCTTGATCTTTAATGAAATCGAAGTCAAAATTTTTTGAACTTGAACTTTTTTCACCTGCATGTCTTTCTTTTTTCATGTGTTGTGGAATGCATTTGAACACGTAAGTCGCTAACCCATATAGATCAGTTAGGACGTCCGGTAATTCTTGCCGCCACGAAGGTAGAACAAGTTCCGACCTTGGATCAGCCTTTCGATGGTCGAGGGCCTAAGTCGGGCGTCCTTCGCCCGACTGTGAGTCAGGCGTCCTTCGCCCGACTGTGAGTCGGGCGTCCTTCGCCCGGTTGTGAGTCGGGCGCGTTCGTTGAGTCGAAAATCGACCGACCGTCGGATAAGACTTGGCAACCGGGTCTCTTTCAATGCATTCAGTCAGATGTCGTCCGACGTGTTTAGTCGGAGAAACGATGATAAGTCGGATGCCGATACCCTTGTGTCGGGTACTTACACTGCACCGCATGATATACGATGGTAAGCCGAATATCCTTTGACCGGCCGTAGCTCGATCGGTGAGTCGCGACGGCGGTCGCGCAGGCGTTAAGCCTTTCTTTGGTCGGGGCTCAGTCGGCAAGTTAGCCGATCGTTTGGCCCGAAAGTTCGACCGTAGGAGTGTTAACTCCCATTGCCGTGGGCGGTTCGACCCTTGTGAGCGTCCGATACATCGTCGGCGGTCGAGCTGATAGTCCCATGCGGATATTAAGTCCGAGTCGGGGCGTCGGGACTCGTCCTTCTTGGCGAGCGCCGATCATCAGTCGAAGAGTTAAGACTCCAAAATTTGAAACCGAATTTGTATTCCGAATGAACAGGTACAAAGTTCATTGGTGATACAATTTCAAGTTGTCAGCATTCCAGGTCCGGGGAATGGGTTTCCCTTCCAGAGTTTTCAGTCAGTAAGCCCTTGGCCCGTAGGTGTCCGCTACCATGTAGGGCCCTTCCCAGTTTGGAGCTAGCTTCCCTTGGTCCAGAGGCTTCGAGACCTCTGCCTTTCTTAGGACTAGGTCTCCAGGCCTGAAGAGCTTTGGTTTAACCTTGGTGTTGTAATATCGGGCTACCCCCTGTCGGTATAAAGCCATGCGAAGTTGAGCCTCGTTTCGTAGTTCGGGGAGGAGGTCTAGGTCGGCTCTCTGGCAATCAGAGTTGTTCGGCTCTTGATACTGCTCGATCCTGGTTGATGGCAGCCCAATCTCGAGCGGTATCATCGCCTCCGTCCCATAGGCCAAACTGAAAGGTGACTCCCCGGTCGGAACGTGGGGCGTCGTTCGGTAAGCCCACAGGACGGAGTTCAACTCGTCGACCCAGAGGCCCTTGACTTCATTCAGTCGAGTTTTAAGCCCGTGTAGTATGGTCCGGTTGGTCACCTCGACTTCGCCATTGGACTGTGGGTGCCCGACTGAAGTCAGTCGGTGCGTGATGTGAAACCTTGTGCAGTCTCTGAAGTCCTGGTTATCGAATTGTCACCCATTGTCGGTGATAATGGTATGCGGCAATCCGAACCTGAAGATGATGGACTTCTGAACGAAATCCTCCATCTTGCGCTCGGTAATCTGCGCCAGGGGCTCGACCTCCACCCACTTGGTGAAGTAGTCGATAGCAACGATTATGAACTTCCTTTGGCCCGAGGCCGGAGGGAAGGGACCGAGAATGTCGACCCCCCACTGAGCAAAGGGCCATGGGGCGACGATAGGAGTGATTTGGCTGGCTGGTCGGTGTTGTACGTTGGCATACTTCTGGCATGGTTCGCACTTCCGGACCAACTCAATCGCGTCCTTCCTCATGGTGGGTCAGTAGTATCCCTACCGCAGGACCTTGTAGGCTAAGGATTTGCCCCCCAAGTGACTCCCGCAGATCCCTTCGTACACTTCTCTGAGTGCGTAATCTGCGTCGGTCGGTCCCAAGCACCTGAGCAAGGGAAGGGAGAACGACCTTTTGTAGAGTCGGCCATCCATGACCACATATTGGGAGGCCGACCATCGAAGCCACCTGACCTCCGCGGGATCTTCAGGGCTGATCCCGTCGGTTAGGTACCGAACAATCGGATCCATCCAGCTTGGTTCGGCCGTCAGTTGTAGCACCTCCTCGACCTTGTCGATACTCGGCCGCTCGAGGTTCTCCACGAACGTCCGGCCCAAAGAGTCGAAAGCCGAGGTCGCCAGCCTGGAGAGTGCGTCGGCCCGGGCGTTCTCCGCCTGGGGATATGGGAGATTTCAAAATATCCGAGGCGCGCCATGAGATCCTTCACTTTCTGAAGATATTTTGCCATGGCTGGATCTCGCGCCTCGAATTTGCCTTTGACCTGTCCCACGATCAGCTGAGAATCAGAGAATGCCTTGAGGCTGTCGATCCCAAGTTCCCTTGCCATCCTCGGGCCGGCGAGGAGCGCTTCATACTCGGCTTGGTTATTGGAGGCTTTGAAGTCGAATCGGAGGGCGTACTCAGTGACTACCCCATCCGAGTTGGTGAGCAGGAACCCAGCCCCGCTCCCTTGAGCGTTTGAAGCTCCGTCGATGTGCAGTACCCAGGTGGAGACCAGATCAGGCTTGGAGACCGCGTCTCATCCGGGGTCCACGTCTTCCGACCTTTGGTCGGCCGTCGGGCATTCTACGATGAAGTCGGCCAGGACCTGGGTCTTTAAGGCAGGCCGCGGTCGGTACTGTATGTCGAACTCGCTGAGCTTCATCGCCCACTTTGCTAGTCATCCCGATGTATCAGGTCGGCGCAATATCATCCTCAGGGGCTGGTTGGTGAGAACCACAATGGCATGCGCCTGGAAGTATGGGCGGAGTCACTGTGCGGAGACGGTCAGGGCGAAAATCATCTTTTCTATCTCCGAATATCGAGCTTCAGCGCCGCGGAGCACTTTGCTGGTATAGTAGATAGGTTGATGAGTCCGGCTCTCGTTTTCTCTGACGAGCACCGAACTGACCGCCTCGGGGGAGGTGGCCAAATAGAGATACAATGTCTCCCCGACCTCCGACTTCACAAGCAACGGCGGGGAAGCCAAATACCTCTTCAGATCCTCAAAGGCCCGTTGGCACTCATGCGACCAAGAGAAGCCCTTCGCCTGCCTCAGAGTCTTGAAAAACGAGAGGCACCTTTCAGCCGATCGAGAGATGAACCGGTTGAGAGCGATGATTTTTCCATTCAACTGCTGGACTTCCTTCTTGGTATTCGGGTGGCGCACGTCGATGATGGCCTTGATTTTCTCGGGGTTGGCCTCGATTCTCCGTTGCGAGATGAGGAACCCGAGGAACTTCTCCAAGGTTACTCCGAAGGCGCACTTAGTCGGATTCAGCTTCATCCAGTGTCGTCGTAGAGTGCGGAAGGTTTCTTCGAGATCCCGGATATGATCCGAAATCTGTGCACTTTTCACCAGCATGTCGTCGACATATACTTCCATGTTGCACCCGATCTGGTCTTTAAAGACCTTGTTGACAAGTCGTTGGTAGGTGGCGCCGGCATTCTTCAGCCCGAAGGGCATTACTCGGTAGCAGTAGAGGCCCTTGGGGGTCACGAAGGCAGTGTCACTACAAAGAAATAGGGTTGTACCGACTGTTTTTTGCCGATGCTTTTTAGAAGCGTCGGCAGGTTGCGCTGACCTGCCGACGCTTTTAAAAAGCGTCGTTTATTAACGACGCTTAAAAGCGTCGTAAAATTTGAAACTATCAACGCCGATGCTTTTAGCAAAAGCGTCGTTAAATAAAGAAAATACTGACGCTATTTAACGACGCTAAAAAGCGTCGTTAGGTTCGTTTAATACCCCCAATCTCCCGTGCCCTAATCCATATACTGCCGCGCCCCCTTTCCACCCATATTCCTCCGCCGACCCCATCTCCGCCGCCGGCAGTGCAGCGCCGTCCACGCCGCACCGGCCGTCCTCCCCTCCCCCCTCCCGGCGATCGAACGGGCTTCCAGATTCGGTGCCCGGTTCACTGGTTCAGAGCAGTCCTACCGCCCCAATCTTTCCGTGCGCTCCCAAGCCGCCTTTTCGCCCTTGTCTCCCTCGCTCCCGTGGTCAGGTGAGATCTCTTCCTCCTCCATCATCTCCGCCCCCGAATTCATGCCTCCTCGTTGATTTGACTCGTCTCAAATGCCGACCCAAATAAAGAAATGATGGCTTCATCCAATAAGCCGACAGCGGATTGATAAAAAAATGGATATGATGCCTTTTGTGAGCTCTGAAGAGCAGATATGGTCTACATTCCATGAACATGCTGAACTTTCAGATAATTGTTGCCTATTCTGTTGCCTTCCCGAGACATGGATGTGTTCCATCTACTTGATTTTGCAATTGTCCCATTCAGGGCTTTCACGGTGATTTATGTTCATCTTTTTATCTCGGGAGACTTGCTCAGCATACAGTTCTTTATTTACATGTTTAATTTATCAGGTCTATTTCTCTATTTATGCAGCTTGGGAGGCCATTGTTCTCTTATATATCACACTCACATTAGGTTTTGTTGGTCACTGTTTCTGCCCATGCGCTATTGTGTGCCAACTAGTTATAATGGATTTTATATTGTGCCGGGCAGTCGGTTGTTATGTTAAATCCCCATGGTCTTGGTGTTTCTTTATATATTGGCAACAGAGTCTATTAATTCCTCATTTTTGTGTCATGCAGATACCCTTTTCAGTGAAAATACGATATGTTTTAGCTGTTGCCACTATGCTTCATACGGCAGCTCTGCCACAGTATTCGTTTTATGTTTTTCTTTTGCTACTCTTAAGATTAAGCTTCATGACTTTGGCATTATCTATGCTGATTCTCCTGGACATGATTCGTTTTATGTATTTGGTCATGCATCGGCCGACCGCAGGTTCTTCTGTATTCGCTACCAAATGATTGAAATGCTTGTAGATGATTATTTGGAATCACTTATTTTATTATATGAAACAAGAATGCAGGATTGGATTTTGTTGTCGGGTATGATTCTACAAGAAAAAAATAATGTGGAAAGTTGTCATTTGATTTAGAACTAGATATAATAAATTAGTTCATATAACATCATGCTATGTTGATTGAACTGTGACATGATGACTAGTAGAGCTGGAGGTGGATTGGATTAAGCTGACAATCTCATTGAGTAGAATAAAGCTTATGGTATCAAATATATATCAAATTCGAGCTTGTATGACTAGACCCAAACCAACTGGAGACCAAGAATGGCACATGTTCTTCACCAAACACTACAGCCTACCTAAAATTTAAGAAATATATCCGCTGTTAAAATAAAATAATATTTCTCCAAAAGGATAAGAAAGTATGTGCCGATGTTAGTAAGAATCTGGGTATCAAATTTAGGTAGATAACTTGAGGCCAAATATTTATTTTAGAAGATAGAGCTGTAAAGAACCCAAACAAGAGTAGCACTCATTGCTTCCCAATGATCAATGATATAAAGATATTACCATAATTAGGACTCTTGAATGAACGAGTTATTTGTAATTAACAGCTTATATATGCTTAGCTTGAATTTTTGGCTTGTTTGAGAACTAAATGAGATGATTTAGAGCCACGCTTGATTTGTTTTGATTGAGTTTTGTTAAACTTGAAATAGGAAAAAATTAATAATTTAATATATATTATGCATTATATTTATTCTAATTACTATTTACAAACAAAAATTTATATTAAAAATGAGATTTATGTGATTTAAAATTAAAAATTAAATATGGATTTTTTTTTAAAATTTGATCCCAAAAAATGATCATCTACAAGGTACAACTTCACATATTATAATTTTTCAAAATAGGTATTGATATACTTTATATTTAACATAATTAAAAAAAATTAGATGAGAGAAAATGATATTAATCTAATGATGAGAAGAAATTAAGCTGAAAAAAAAATATTCGATGATGTTGTGTACCTTATCTTTGCTAATCTGTGGATACAATATTAATTAACAATGTTATGTACCTTTCTATATTAGTGTGTGCTGAGCATGCATTGTGTTATGATAAACGCACCAGACCTCCATATATAACCTTTGTTTTGTAGTGTTAGTTTTGTTGATCTTACTTTAAAGATCAATGTACCAAACTTTTCTTAATATTCTATATTTTTAATTTCTTTAAAGATTCTTTAAACATTCTATATAGTACAATTAATTAAGGTTGTGATACATGGTTGATGAATGGATAATTTCATAGTTTCATGAATCCTGATTGATTGCTTATCTGACATGTGGCGCTCGTTATGTGGCTGGACCCTGATATCGTGTGGCCTACGTTATCCTTATCTTCGTGACTGATGAAGACTAAGCATCTGGATTAAGCTGGGCCAAGTTTCTTTGTCCACTACTCTCCAAGTTAGTATCAGGTATTAAATCAAGTTAATTATGAATTAATTTTAAAAAAAATTGCATTCCATAGAAACGTAGACCCGTCTTTTGATTAATGTACATATTCTATTGTATCCGTATATTTATTTATTTTTGTACGGATAAAAGAATTATGTACATTGATCAATTGATTGTCCAGTATGGACAGTTTGGAAAATGTGAGTAATTCTATAGGTCATTACCATAATCAAATGGTATGCTGAGGGTTCGAAATAAATTTCGGATGGTATTTTTCTTTTGTTCTTCCTATACGGAAGAACTAAGGGGAAATGCTGCCGAAATTTTTTTCGACTCTTGTTGCATATCATTTGATTTTTGTAATTGACCTATAGAATTAATGCATTTTCTGAATGGGATAGGACCTTCTTTACCTATTAGTTGAAGATAGCAAGCATTTACTATGTAAACTTTATCTAGCTGTTATTTTTTTGGATTTTATGAAATGACTGATATTTTTTACTCATTGCATTAATATAGATTGTATAATTTTTTTTATTTTTAGATAAATTGCAAGTTCGGTCAGTTTTATCTTACAATGGACAAAAGTTGGATAAATAAACCAAGGAATAGTAAAGAATATTTAGATGGAGTTCATGACTTCATTAAATTTGGTATGGAGAAAAGTAGTTTGAATGGAAAGATTTTATGTCCATGTCGGAAATGTGTAAATAGTTCTTCTTTAGATCCACAAAATGTTGAAGAACATTGGGTATGGAATGGTTTTTTAAGAGGTTATACCGACTGAATTTTTCATGGAGAATCTATGTTGCCATCATCATGTAACCAACCCCTGACTCATTTTGGATCCACTAGCCTAGAAGACAATTCTGCAAGAGATGATGATATAAGGGGTTTGATCACAGATGCTTTTGGATTTGATGTTCAAAATTTAGGAGAATCCAGTAGTATACAAGAAACAGTTGGGATGTTTGATGGATGTACGCATACGGAACGTATGCATGTTGAGGAGCCCATACATACATCTAATGATGAGACAGCTCGTTATCACACCTTAATGAAAGATGCAGACGAAGAATTATATCCGGGTTGTACAAAATTTTCTAAGATTTCTTTTCTTGTACATTTATTTCATATAAAATATTTGAATGGATGGTCTGGAAAGAGTTTTACCATGCTGCTCAAGTTATTAAAGGATGCATTTTCAGAAAGCACTCGTTTACCACCATCGTATTATGAAGCCAAGAAAGTAGTAAAGGAATTGGATCTTGGATACGAAAAGATTCATAGTTGTCCGAAAGATTGTATGTTATATCGGGGTGAAAACGCTAATCAAGAGTCATGCAATGTATGTGGATCTTCAAGATGGATAACACAAAAAGAAGATCGAGATGATGTACTGAATGAATTGGATGCAACGCGGAGTAAAAAGAAACCGGCCAAGGTATTGCATTACTTTCCTCTTATACCTAGATTGAAAAGGATTTATGCATCATCAAAAACAGCTTCATCAATGAGATGGCATCATGAAGGACGTACAAAGGATGGAATGTTGAGACATCCAGCAGATAGTCTTCAATGGAAAGCATTTGATGATAGGCATTCTGATTTTGCCTCTGATATTCGCAGTGTTAGGTTTGGCTTAGCTTCTGATGGCTTCAATCCATTTCGGACCCTGAGTTCTACCTACAGCACTTGGCCAGTCGTTTTGATACCTTACAATTTGCCACCGTGGATGTGCATGAAACAATCATCACTTATCTTGTCAATGGTTATTCCAGGAGATAAGGGTCCAGGCAATGATATTGATATTTTTCTACAGCCTTTGATAGAGGAATTGAAACAGTTGTGGGAGGGTGTTGATGTATTTGATGCTTCCAATGGCCAAACATTTAAACTACGGGCAGCTTTGTTATGGACTATTAATGATTTTCCAGCATATGCCAATTTATCTGACTGGAGTACAAAGGGACGGGTCGCATGTCCTTGTTGTGAAGATTCAACACATTCAATTTGGTTAAAACATGGAGGTAAATTTTGTTACATGGGACATCGTCGATGGTTGGAAGCAAATCATCCGTTTTGATTTCAGAAAGATTTATTTGATGGTACTATAGAATTGGGATGTACCGCTATTCTACCTTCTGGAACTGATGTTCATAGACAAATGGATGGCATGAATTACAGCTATGGTAAGCACTCAAAGTCCTCTAAAAAAAGAGGAAGGGATGATGTTGAAAGCTCAGTGCACGAAGGGTTACCAGAGGAAGTCAGTATCAGTACTATAGATGCAGAGGTGTTTCAAGATCCAGACAATTATTTCGAGGATGAAAATGAGGAAGACACACAGATAGCATCTACACAACAGCCAAGTAAACATTTATGGAAAAAATGAAGTATCTTTTTTGACTTACCTTATTGGAAACATAATCTTATTCGGCACAATCTTGATGTCATGCATATAGAGAAGAATGTTTGTGATAATTTACTTGGAACATTTTTAAACCTTGATGGAAAGAGCAAAGATAACATGAAGGCACGTCTTGATTTAAAAGAAATGGGTATCCGACAGGAACTTCATCCTAAAATGCTTGCTAATGATAGAATTTATGTGCCTCCTACATGTTACACAATGTCTGCTCGAAAAAAGGATAATTTTTTGGGAGTTTTGAAAAGTATCAAAGTACCCGATGGATATGCATCAAATATTTCACGATGTGTGCATCTAAAGGATCGAAAACTTTCAAATCTTAAAAGTCATGATGGTCACATATTGATGCAAGATATTTTTTCAATAGCTTTAAGATCGTCATTGCCGAAACAAGTTGTTACAATTGTACTTCGATTATCGTCATTCTTTAAGGCGTTATGTTCCAAAGTTATTGATCCTCGGGAACTTGATCAGTTAGAATCCGATATTGCAATTACACTTTGTCAGATGGAAAAGATTTTTCCTCCTGGATTTTTTACTATTATGGTACATCTGCTCATTCACCTAGCTTCAGAAGTTAAAGTTGGTGGACCGGTACATTATAGATGGATGTATCCTATTGAGAGGTATTATTACAAACCTTAAATTTTTTGATAATTTTATTAGAAACAACAGCATACTGATATTTTAATAAATATTTAATTCTTGAAGGTATCTTGTGCGTCTTAAAGATTATGTGCGAAATAGAGCCTATCCCGAAGGCTCGATTGCTGAAGCATATATTGCGGATGAATGTTTGACATTTTGTTCAAGATATCTTCAAGGTATAGAGACTATTTTTAGTCGACCTCAACGGCATAATGACTTTGTGGAGAATGCAGAACTGTATAAGTTCTTAACTGCTGGAAAATTCTTGGGAAGAGGTGAAAGTATTGTACTTGATCAAAAATCCTTAGCACAAGCACATCGTTATGTGTTACTTCATAGTGACATAATATCTGACCATCGCAGGTTAGTATATTTAAGGAATGACATCAAAATTTAAATTTTATATTAGATATAATGTTCTAAATGATATATTTATATTTTATGCAGTGAATTTTTAATTTATCAGAGATGAGCCAATCATAACATTCGTCCTAATGCAAGGATTGAACAGCGATGGTTGGTCGAGTTATTCCCTATGAGGCTTTCGAATCAGGTGTGATTTTTATTTAATTATGGGATATATTAATTTTTGATACATATTTAATATCAGATAACTCAACTGCACTTCGTCATATCATTTTTTGTTAGGTATCAAAGATGATGGAGACAAATAATTCAGATGAACTAATAGCTCTTGCTCGAGGACCTAACAAGATTGTGAATAGATATAAAGGTTTTATAATTAATGGCTTTAAATTTTATACTAGAGAATGGGAGAAATTTAGAAAAACACAGAATAGCGGTGTTATGGTGGAAGCGGATGGAAAATCCTATTATGGTGCACTTAAAGATATCTATGAGTTGGATTATTATGAAAAATTTAAAGTAGTACTGTTTAGATGTGATTGGATAGACATAAACTCACCAAGGGGTTTGAAACAAGATGCAAATGGATTTATACTTGTAAATTTTTCAAGGTTGATACACACTGGTGTGTTATTGAAGGATGATCCATTCATTTTTTCATCTCAAGCTCGTCAAGTATTTTATGTACAAGACGCAAAAGATAAAGATTGATTTACTGTCATCAAAATAAAATCTAGAGACTTATATGATATGGGAAACCAAGTGGAGGATGATGACGATGACACTTATACACAATGTATGCCCTACAATTTTGTGCCAGCTGATGATTTAAATGCTACGACGACATTGGTTAGAACAGAATTTGAAGAAAACACTACTGCTTGATTGTTACTGGTAATAATTATTTATGATGTATATATTTTGCATTAATTATTGTGTTATTTTACTCCATATATTAACTGATTCTACCTTTTATTTATATAAATGCTAGGTGACATCATGCGTCGCAGGGGACGATATGCTGGTGTGCAGTTTCAGTTTTCACAGACAGAGGCCGGTACGTCTTCTTCAGCACAGCAGCCTGAGGCCAGTTCAGCTGCACAGCATTCTAAGCCCTGTCCTTCATCATCAGCACAGCACGATCCTCCTGTTCATCAGCCAGATGATGAGATACATGTGCAGGGTATATATTGTCTTTCATATAATTTTTTTTTATTTCATTTTATGTATATTTATGATATAGTTACTTTTATGTATTTTTTGCAGACGGATCCGGGAGAGTACGCCCCAGACGCGGACCCACAGTAGTACGAGATGTGTGGCAGATGCGTGAGGGCGAGAGGATTATTGTGGAGTGCAATCAGCTAGGTCAGCCAATTAAGAAAGCTGCCTGCTTATTGACTTCATTTTTGGAGACTGTTGCTCGGAGGCCTCAGCTATGTCCGTTGGGCTATGCAAAATGGAATGACATGCTTCCAACGTATAAAGTTGAGCTCCTCCGAGTTATAGAGGTAATGAATTGATGTTCATACTGTATATTAATTGTTAATCATTTATATAATTTATTTCATTTAACTTTTTTTTTATAGAGCAAGTTTGTTCTCCCTCCATCCACTCATGATTTTGTAATGAAGTCTCTCAACCGCAAATGGAAAGAATATAGATCACAATTGAAGAAAGACTATATGAGACAGGGTATGACAGAGGAGGAGGTTGCTAGGAATTGTCCTCCTGATGTACCCCCTCATCAGTGGATGGAGTTGGTTCATTATTGGTTCTCCGAGAGGGCACAGGTATATTATCTGTTTATTATCTTTTTTTCCTAAATATTTTATAAAAATATTGATTTTTATTATATATTATATATATAACAAGTTCTTTACTTTATTTTACAGACTTATTCTGCTATTGGTAGAGCTGCACGAGCAGCTCAGTCTGTTCCTCATACATCGGGGTCGAAGAGTTATGCACGACTCCGACAGGAGTTTGTATGTTCCTTAAACTTTCATAATTAACTTTGAATTTTTATGTTGAAATATTTATATAACTAATATCATTATGTATCGTGGACCATGTCTGTATCATGATACTCATATATTTTTTTAAATTATTATAACTGCTTGCTTAAAATTAAAATTATTTGTGTAGGAGGATGAGCATGGGAGGGAACCCGGACAAGTGGAGTTTTACCGGATGACTCATACTCATCAGGATGGTACTTTTGTTCGAGATGAGTCGAGAGATTTATATGTACGGCATTATTAATATTATATTTTTTGCAATGATTTAAATTTAATTTTGTTAGCTATTAATGTATAATTCTTGTTTTCAAAAAAAATACAGGAGAGGGCTACATCTCTCATTGCGGAGCGTGACGACGAGTCCGCAGCATCTACGCAGCAGAGCCGTATCGAGACCGAGGTGTTCACAGAGTTGATGGGACCAGAGCGCTACGGCCGAGTGAGGGGTTATGGAGTAGGAGTCACCCCCACTCAGTTATCTGAGGTTAGTAGATATACGCAGCATGCTGCAGCAGATGCTCAGGATTCACGCGTTCGCAGACTCGAAGCGGAGATACAGGAGATTAGACAGAGTCGTGCCGCTGAGATGGAGGAGATGCGACAGAGCCGTGCCGAGATGCAGGCCATGAGGGGACAGATTGATCGCCTTACATCTTTATTAGAGATGTATGGTTCATCTCAGGTAAACACATAATATTAAATATATATTTTTGTATTAATTTAATGATTTATATATTTTTATTTATAGATATGCAAATCATGCTTTTGATATATTTCTTGTAGGCTCCTGGCACATCAGGCACCCGTCGAGATAGCGGCACGTCACGTGGAGACAACGACGACCATCCGCCTGCAGATTGATATTATTTTATTTTTATTATATTTTTATATTTATTTATATTACTCTTGATTGTAATGAACGATTAGTACTTTATTTTTATTTATATAAAATATTATCTTTTGGTTTGGTTAAATTTTCTATTTAAGTTTGCTTTTGATGTGAATGGTGGTGATGATTGTACAGGTGTGAATGTGAATGTGGTGATTGTACAGGTTTATGTTCGAATAATTGATATAATTTCATACAGGAATATATATATTCTTTTTTTTTTGTAAATAATACCTGTATTTTTTTTTTCTCTTAAAACCTTTAACGACGCTTATAAGCGTCGTTAAAATTATTTTAACGACGCTTATAAGCGTCGTTAAAGACAAAAAGCCGACGCTTCCAAAAGCGTCTTGGGAGAGTTTATGATGCGGAGTCATTAACGACGCTAAAAAGTACCGTTAAAATTGCTTTTTGCGACACTTTAAAGCGTTGTTAAAAATATATTTAACGACGCTTATAAGCGTCGTTAAGACAAGTTTAACGACGCTTTAAAGCGTCGTTAATGTTAATTTTTACGACACTTTAAAGCGTCGTTAAAAAATAACGATGCTTTTAAAAAGCGTCGGCGCTATTCGTCTCCATTCTTACATAGGCGACGCTTTGCCGACGCTTTTCGAAGCGTCGTAAAGCGAAATAGCGACGCTTTAAAGCGTCGTTAATGACCATTAATAGCGTCGTTAATGACCATTTTTCCTGTAGTGTGTGCTCCTCGTCTTCGGGCGCCATCCGGATCTGATTGTACCCAGCGAAGGCGTCCATGAAGCTGAGCAGTCGAAATCCGGACGTCGCATCCACCAGCTGGTCGATCTTTGGAAGTGGAAAGCTGTCCTTCGGACAGGCCCGATTCAAGTCGGTGTAGTCGATACAAATCCTCCACTTCCCGTTGGCTTTCCTTACTATGACAACATTGGCGAGCCAATCGGGATATATAGTTTCTCTGATGAAGCCCACCTCGAGTAGCTTGTCCACTTCTTCGTCGATGGCCTTCTGTCTTTCAGGAGCAAAAGACCTTTTTTTCTGCCTCAACGGCCTCATCGTCGGGTCGATGTTGAGTCGGTGCGTTATCGTTTCCGGGGGGATGCCCGACATATCTGCTGCCGACCAAGCAAATATGTCGGCATTGGCCTTCAGCAGCTCCGCCAACCGTTGTCGTTCTGGGTCGGGTAGTTGAGACCCGACCCATACCTTTCAGTCGGGGCTCTCTGCTATCGGGATTGACACGAGCTGTTCGGCCGGTGAGCTCCGTTCTTCCTCCTCCCGTTGGTCTAGTTTGTTGATCGTCAGGGAGCCCTTCAACTCGTCGCTTTAAGTGGAGATCTGAAAGCATCGACGAGCGAGCTGTTGGTCTCCGCGCATCTCTCCGACTCCATTTTTGATCGGGAACCGAACCAGAAGATGGTACGTCGAGACAACCGCCTTGAGAGTGTTTAGTCCGGGTTTTCCAAGTATGGCGTTGTAGGCCAAAGGCACTTGGACGGCCGCAAAAGTCAAGTGGACCGTGCTTTATCGTGGTTCGGTGCCGACCGTCACGGGCAGGGTAACTTCTCCTTCCATCGTGACGGCATCCCCGGCGAAGCCTATCAAGGGCATGGGGACCCTCTTGAGTCGGTCGGTTGATAGTCGCATTCGGGAGAAGGTCGAGTAAAACAAAACGTTCGTTGAACTTCCATTATCCACAAAAATTCTTTTTACATCATAGTTCGCTATTGTTGCCGAAACAATAACAGCATCGTCGTGGAGAGTTTGGATGCCCCGAACATCTTCTTCCTTAAAGGTAATTACGTCGTCCGGGCGCGGCCTCTTCGTCGGCTCCCCTCCAGCAAACATCTCCGGGCCCAGTCGCTTGAAAATCATATTTATGACCCCGGCCGTTGGCTGATTAGTCGTCGCTTCTTCAGTTGGCTGGGGTCGTCGATCGGCGACTGGTTGAGTCGGCGGGTTCCTCCGAAATTTATCGAGATACCCTCGGCGGATGAGAGCTTCGATCTCATCCTTAAGTTGGATGCATTGCTTGGTATTGTGGCCGTGGCCCTGGTGGAATCGATAGTACTTCCGTCGGTCGAGGCCTTTTGCCTTCAGAGGCAGAGGCCGTCGCAGGTACTCTTCCCCCTCGATCTCCATCAAAATCTGCACACGGGGAGCAGAGAGAGGAGTGTAGGAGCCATACTTTGGACGTGTCGGCCTTGGAGTCTGCCGTCGGGGCGACTTCTGGTTTCGTCGCGGGGGTGAGACCCGACCGTCGGTCGGGGGCCTATCAGGTTCGACGGGGTCCCGACCCTTTCTTCGCTTTTCCTTCGGGCCCTTGAACTCGGTCAAGCATCGGTCGGAGGCTCCTTCATCCATGCGCATGTATTTGTATGCGTGCTCCAATAATTTGGCATACGTCCGGGGGAGGATCTTGTCCAGGGAGTAAGTGAATCGGGACGTCCTCAGCCTCCACTTCATGGCCGAGATAGCCATGTCTTCGTTGAGGTCCCGGACCTCAAGCGTGGCCGCGTTGAATCGCATCACGAAGTATCGGAGCATCTTGTTTTCTCCCTGTTTGAGGGAGAAAAGGCTGTTCGGTTCGCGGCGGCTTCCGGCTGGTGCTGAAGTGAGCCATGAAAGAGTGCTCGAGCTGTCCGAAGGAGTGGATACTTTCCGATCGAAGATCGGAGTATCAGACTCTGGCAGCTTTGCGGAGCGTGGCGGGGAAGCCGATGCAAAAGAGGGCGTCAGTTGTCCCTTGAATCGTCATGAGAGCTTTGTAGCTCTCCAGGTGGTCGATTGGGTCGGTGGAGCCGTCGTAGGGCTCCACATGCGGTATTTTGAACCGACTGGGGATCAGTTCGTCGAGGATGAGTCGAGAGAGAGGTTGGGCGGTCTGGAAGTCGACGTCGTTTGACGACTTCTGCCCGTCCACCTACAGCTGTGCGAGCCGACGGTCGATTTCCTCGAACCTACGTTCGTAGTCGTCTGTCCGTCGGTGCTGGGAGACCCCAGGGGTGGAGTCTTCGAAAGAGTCCGAGAGGAAGGCGGACGGCGTTCGTGGTCGCTTCTCCTTCCTCGGTCGTTCTAGTTGGGAGGGAGAAGGCCGTCGGGACCGGTGGGTATCGCACCGCGGCCGCCCCTCCTCCTCTCTGTAGGAGCGCTGCGGCAGGTGCTCCTGCGGAGGCGACGGAGATCGACGCGGGCGTCGGCGGCTGTTCCTGGAGGGCATCGGACGTGCCGTCGGTTCTCCGGCCGGTGATGGCGGCAGCTGGACCGGCTGTTGCTGAAGGCTTTTGACCGCGTCCGTCAGCACGATCATCTGCCGTACGATCGCCGTGATTTGCGCCTCCGTGGTCACCGCGGGGTGCGGAGAGCTGGGTTCCGCCGTGGAGGGTGGAGGAGAGGCCTCTTCCCGACGGGAAGAGCGCCTCGCCGATCCGGTGACCCTCGATCGCTGAGCTCTTGTCTTTGTCATCTAGAATTCTGTGGGGGTTGCGATCCCTGGTGCTGTCGATGAAGCACTAACTTGTCACTATGAGCGTCGCTCCCCCCTTCCCCTTCCTGGCGCGCCAATCTGTTGCGGCCAATCCCCTCGTCGCCTAGTCGTCGGGAACGAGTGCCTGCAAAAGAAAGTCCACACTGACCGGAGGGGGCTCCGGCGGGGACCCTCCGACGGTCAAGTCAGAGAGGAGACTGGGCAACAGTGAAAAGAAAACAAGGAGCTCAACGAGAGGGGGATCGAGAGAGAGAGGGAGCAAACCTGAGAGTTTTCGAAAAAGACCCCTAGCACTGTTGCCTTTCCCGATATATATAGTGGAGCGTGGTATGGCGCCGTCATTAATGGCGCGGACAATTGAAGAATTGTCAACTCACTGGAGACTGTCAGAGTCGCCGTAAATGTGTCAAATCGCCGTGGGGCTGTCAAATCGTTAGGGTTGACCCATACCCTAGGTGGGATAATGCCCCTAGGCGGCAGTGCCGCATGTTGTTGTCAGGACTGACAGTCTCTGGCAGTAGTACGGTGATTGAAGGAGCCGACCGACCCTAGGTCGGCAGCTAGCTGAGGAGCGTCGGATGAAAATTTGAGCCCCTCCGATAGTCGGTTGGGAGAGCGAAAAAGGTCCGTCCGACCGATGTATCCTCGGTCGGTCGATAGCCGTCGGTCGGTCGGCCCGACGATGAGTCGGTATGAGCGGGATCGGTCGGTATTCTCCAACAGGGTGTATTACTATGAGAAAATATAAAGGATCTGAAAGACAGACATCAGGCCCTACGTGTTCCCATAACACCACAGAAACAGAGCAATGAAGCCCCCTGTAAATAAATAGTCCCCTGCTAGCAACTTGTCACAATAGAGTAAAATTAAGCAGAATAAAGCGGTGATTCCAAAAAACACATATAGAGAAGAGTAACACAAGCATAGTTAACAATATAAAAGAGCAATAACTTCACGATAGGTATCCACAATCCGAAATGGCAAAAGACAAGCAACCAGTAGCTTGTCGATACAAACGAGCATACACAGACTAGCAAATACAACAGTTCAAATGATTCCATATCTAGGAAACGCAACCAAAAAAATATCAGCCCTTAGAACTATACCAGCTCATGGTATTCATAAAGCCCAAAAGAGATCAAGCAAAAGTCCCCCAACAAGACATGTATAGCAGCCCAGTCCGCCGCATAATTATTTTCACAGCAAAATAACAATAATCCACTATGCTTATCTTTCTAACCGGAGAGTAGGATTTCTTTCCTCGAGGTTCTCATTGTTACGTTGGTAACAACTGACATGGCAAGCCAGCATGGGACGCGGCTTAAGGATAAGGCCACCAAAGCAAGGGATCTAGGCCCCCACTTGTTTTAGGCCCCTAGGCCCTCCTACCATCCGACTCCACTACATCCAGCCATCCACCCATGAGAAGATGAACAATGCCAAAGATGGAGACGGCGAGATGGGAGATGAAAGCAGTGAGACGGGAGCCGTCCATCCCTAACATCTATCAGGGCCGTCTTCTCATCGGAGATGGCGAGACGGAAGTCAAGGTCTCACGGGACTCGAGAGTGGTTCTTGGTGAGGAGGCAGAGGGCGTCGTCGATGGAGAAGAGCGGATGCTCATCAAAGCTGCGGGCGAAGAAGACAATCCGAGATGTGGGGTTGTTGGAAAGCTTGCAGAGACGCCTATCCATTTCTTGCTTTCTTAAAGCTTGGAATTCGGTTATCCAAGTAAAAAAATAAAAAATAATTGGCCAGAAACTCGTGAATTATTAAATATATAAATATATGTATATATGCCATTGTATGCATGAACATATCTAACAAAAGGTTAGCCTTAAATGAGGCCTGGACTAGTTGGAGGTTGAAAGCGTGAATGTGGATGCGATTTGAAGCGGATTGGCATGGGCGTATAGACTGACTTGTTGTGGTGCAGCATGGCCGATGCATGGTTGCTTGGTTCCTCGTGGTCCTCACTTGATTCTTGCGTGCTTTTGTTACAGTTTGGCTTTACGAGGAACGGGTAAAGGGGAGGTTACCGGCGATGATGGACTACTCCCACTTTGTTGCCTGCTTGGCTTCATGCTTTTTATATCCAAAACAGAAACAAAGATAAGAACCAAAAGAAAACGATAGAAGTGACAAAAGTCAACCTAGTAGAACAAAAAGTAGTTACTAATTCATTAATAGGTTGGTGAATAACATGAGTACATAAAAGGGAATAAGGTTGACACTTGACAGGACAAATATCGTTGAAGTGCTCTTATGTAGCTTTTAACATAGATGGAGAAGCTGTAGGGTATGCATTAGGGAAATATTTCACTGGAATCAACAAAATTTTGTTATTTTATGATTTAATTGTTAATTTTTGTAAATCAAATGGGAGAATATCAAATGAATGAAATATTTCATGGAAAACTTGTAGTAAATCATGATATCTTGTTTTGATTGCTAGGGCCTCATTTTATGGGAGTGGACGGGAAATGGGTTGAATCCTCGAACAATTTGTTTGAAGGATTTAAACAATATAGATGGCTAGCAATTCGTTTTCCCAAAGTAAAGTGATATCTTAAATCTAAATATTATATTTTTCACCTCATTCAATATATATATATATATATATATTAAGTTTAAACAATCTCATCCCCATGTCCCACTCTTTCTTTCCTCCTCTTTTTCTCTTTTGTGCAGCTCAAGCCATGTAGATGTCAAATGAGTGATGAGTCAAACTGATAAATATAGTCAACTAAATAAATAATTAGTTTGGAAAAAATTTGAAAATACATCCTCTAGCAAACTTGATTTTGATATCATATTACCTAACCATTTAATCCCCAAAAATTAGGTCAACATATATAGCAGACTTGACAAAAAGGATTGTGGCCCTTGGCCTACACATGACCTATCAATCTTTAGTTTAAAAGCCTAGACTAATTTTACTCTGGTATCCAAGACAGGCGCATCATGTCACAAATACCAATTTTCCTTGCATTATGAAGCATTTATATATGATCTGAATTTAGTATAAGCATGAACTGAATTTAGGATCTCCTCCTAGCAAAGGAAAGGCACCACTACATTTGGCCTTTAATGAACCTTCTTTTTTTTTTTTTTTTTTGTTTTTGAGAATGGTAGGCATTAAGTTTTTTTTTTTTTCAAAGACTGCAATTTATATTGTTTTCAATTCAATGATCAGTGTAAGTCGTAAAAAAATTCGTGCTAGTATAATGAAATCTAATTGGTATTTATATGCTCCATCCACACATTTTTATAAAGTGAAATAACGAGGGCTAACTTGGATCCTTAATAGTTAGCTTTTCTTTTATCACTTCTTGCTTACTTAATTTTAAGGCAACCTAATACTTAATTATGTTCCTTTATTTTTGAGAAAGAAAGGATGGGAGATCAATTTGCGTTATAATTACTTTAGTCCAAAATTTTGGAAGTGTGTCCTTCAAGTATCAACTCCGAAATCTTCAGTTGCTGGACAAAGAGTTGGCTACTAGGACAAGCCTCGGTTCACACCTTAATTATATTTTACTATGAAAAAAGAATCTTGATATTCATTTGTACACATATTCGATATGTGAACAAGAGCAATATAGGATCCAAAAAATTAGTTGCCTTATTTAACATATTTTGACCGGCCAACATCCAAGAAAATCAAAATATTTGTCCGCATGCTAACTTTAAATAAAGCTCATTATCTTTTTTTTTTTTTTTCAGATTCTCTCGATTTAGTACAAATACTCTCTTGTATTAGTGACGATAACCTACAAATCATGTGAAATCACATAATCCCTGACCTCAGAGCTAAGTTCCAACTGAAAAACTATTGAATGAATGGAACAAAAAGGAAATTGATGGGCCCATGCATATGTAGCCAATCTCCACCTATATGCCCTCGTGCATATAGTAACTTTGGTAGAAGGATAACTCGGTTGTATTTTTAGATGATCGTAGATTTTTATCATTTAGCTTGAGATAGATTTGCAAGCAAAATGATTTAAGTGGCTGAGGTGGCGTGCGGATAAAATTTTCGACAAGTAATATGTAGTTACATGATTTTGTACACGTTATAACTCCTATTACTTTACAAACATGTATGATCGTGATAATTTTAGATTTTTCCTTATCTTGGAGCATATTTATATTCTGTTTTAAAATCTTGATCTTCAATTTTAGGTTTATCTTCTTGCCTATTTTCATGTTATCAATATTATTATTAATTTATTATTACATTAGTAATGCTATTATTATTATTTTTTCCAAATTCCTCCTTCCTTTCCGAAACTGGCAGCTAAGGTGTTTGGCAAAATAAGGCGGCTCTCCATCTGACGTGGCTATTTTTGTCAGGGCAAGGGCTGAGAGCTGAGAATTGCGGACAGGAGCCCGTGGGAAAGGAACGGACAATTTAACCCGGGTTAAAAGGGTGATGACCAGAACTAAAGCCAGCCCAAATCTTTTTCTTTTTCCCTCTCCCCCAAATTCTCATAGCGAAAAAAATAAGGGGTGCGCTTTGGGTTTTCTCCAGGGGTTTTCGCCGAGGACGCGAAGCCAATTACACACAATCGCGGATCGGTCCCAATCCTCTCCCCCAAACCCTCCCTCCCCGCAGCTCGAATCCCCCATTTCCTCTCGGGAAAATCCATCCTTTCTCGTCCTCTCTCGCTTTCTCGTGCTTCTTCGGCGGTCCACTTTTCGGCCGGAACCGATCCCCTTCCGGCAGACGCCGATGAGCTTCTTTTCTGGAAGAACAGATTCCTCGATCCCCTGATGGTTCTTTCGCCGTTTAGGGTCTCGTGTTTTTGAGAAATTTCTCGATTTTCTTTGTTGGGGCCCAGTTCTTGAGCATGGATGACCTGCAGGCTTGGGTTCCGGAGCCGAATGGCGCAGCCTGGGACGGCAACCCCCAGTCTCCCCCGGCGCAGCCGTCGAACCCCCACCCGTCGGCGATCAGGGCCGAGAGCTGGCGGCGAGCCGAGCAGGCCACCCAGGAGGTGATACAGTGCATCCAGCCCACGGTAGTCTCCGAGCAGCGGAGGAGGGACGTGGTGGTTTATGTCCAGAAGCTGATCAGAGGGTATATGGGCACCGAGGTGATTCTTTTGTTATTTTTTCTTTTCGAACATGGTTACTTGTTTTGATCCAAGGTGTCTTCATAATGTCTTTCTTCTTGTTTTATATAGTAGGTTTTACCGTCTTTGAGTTCTTTTGCTCCGTCGGAATATATTCTATTCAAGATTTATTTCTTGGATGCAGTTAATTCTGTGTTTTATGTGGGATTTGATAGGTGATTTCTTTGTCGCATTGCTTTTATGATGTTGGTGTTTTATTCGATGTTTGCCTCCTGTTTTATTTGACCTCATTATTGTCACTTTAATCATGGGACTTATTTTGATTATGAATATGGGAAGTTGAAATTTTTGATTCGTTCATGGTGTTCTTGCCCGATTGAAGTTGTATATTAATTGGATTTTTAATTGGATTTTTGCTGAGTTTAGTGAATTCTTCTCTGTATATGTTGGTGTTTTGTTTTTGCTTGCAGCTCTGATCTGTTGAGACTTTCGGAGCTATTTCTACATAACATGGCAATATCGCGTAATATAAATCGTACATGTTGAGGTTTCCATCAAGTTTAGTGAATGTTTTTAGCATCCCTTCATATTTCTTTCTTCTTGGTAAAAGTCTATATTGATAACACATTCTATGCAGTTGGCATTGCATTTGAACATTATCAAGGGTAATAATAGGAAACTTCAAGATTTCTACTACAGCATGGGTGACCCTGTTTGTCTATTGTCATCTATTTGGTGTTTTCTTTTATAAAAACAACAAATCACACGTTACAGCACCATCTTTTTATTTGGTACACATTTTAAACAGTCCATGTTTGAATTATGGTGCAACCATTTTCTTTCAAAGAGCGTAGTTAATTTGTTTTTTCCTCCTTTTTTTTTTTTTTGGTGTGCAGGTGGTGGGTGGGGGGGGGAATGCTCTGAATCCTACCCTTTATTTATTTATTTTTTTTTAAAGCTTCAGAAAACACTAACATTTGCTTTAGAAGAATTTTATATAGGCTAGATATGCTCAAAATTTACATTGTCACTGCTCAGGGTAAAATGATAAAAAAAAATCAATTTCAAAAATAAGCAACTATGTCTGATTCTTAATTCTTGAACAATTCATGTTCAAATTACAGTTTACGTGTATGTTTAAATTGAAATTTTGTAATAAAAATTCAATTACTTTTTTTTAATAATTCTTTGGCTAAGGAAACAAGACAATTTTTGTGGGCAATAAATGAGTTAACATTCATGAATGCATAACACACACATGAATTCTAAGAATCGCTGGTGTCATTATGTTAATAAATAATGGCATGGTGGTGTGTTACCAAATTGATCCACTATGGAAACGAGACTTCACAAGTTCAAAGACTTAAGAGCAAAACAAAAGATGGGGAATGATGTGATAGAAAGCAATGTGTGACTTGAATCGTGCTGAAAATTATTGTTCACACCATATTGGATTGGAAACTGAGAAAATTATACCTCGTCATTTGGGGCTGCCTCTAGGTTTGTTCACAATACAGTGGTAGATCTAAGGTTGTCTTAGGAATTTCCTCTTTTTTCCTATCTATTTAGAAAAGAAATATATGAATATAGGGTATTTATAAGTAACTTGACAGCATCCAGGTTATCTTGGTCTGATGTTTTTGTTTCGTCAAAGCAAATCTTTTTTAGTAGAAACCTTCTATGTTTTGTTTGATGCAGTTATGCAGAACGACCCTCAAAGTAGGCTAATATGCATTCTAAATTCGAATTCATATTTTTGTTTTTTAAATGGAATGTGTGGGCCAAAGTTCTAAGTAATGTTTGATTTTTATCCTCCTGCTTGATTTGAGCTTTTGAGATCCTTATCAGCACTTTCCTTGCTCGTGCATCTTAATGTATAAACTGTCAATTTAGGAGCATGCTTTGGCCAACCTTAATATACAACAATTTGTGTCAGCTTGTGGCAAAACCAATTTGCCATTTTACCGAACACAAAACTATTTCCAATAGAGCTGTTAAAAACTGAGAAAAATAGTTATATGAAGTTTAAAGATTATATAAAAGATAATTAGAGAAGTTGTAAGGATTATGAAGAAGCTTCTGTAACAGCCTACTATAGTATGAGACTATGAGTATTCTTTATACCATAATGAGGCTATACTTGAAGTATTGAAGATGAATATCGTGGGATTGATAAAGTAAAATAGTTAGCTAATAATGAAAGATATAGATCTATACCCCCATAGATTGGACAATTAGGTGATATATTGTTTCATTTGTTGAAATTATGTGTTTTAGATAAAATCAAATTGATTTTGCTTCATACAAGCTAAAATTTGCTAAAAGATCAGCATTTAGTTGGTGTGCTCCTTGTACAACTTTTGTAGGCTAAATGTACTTGATATTGAAATTTAAATAACATGTTTGGGCAAGGTTTCAAATATTGGTACCGAACCTCATACTTGTTCTTGCTGGAATGGTATGATACTAGGTATTGACACACCGTACAAGGCTGCATCCCATATTGACGCACTCGACACATTGTGCATTGGTGCTAGAAACCAGCTAGAATGTGTATGGTACCATTTGTACCATCCTGTTTTGGCATGAAACCTTGTTTGAGGCTAATGACATGTGGGCTTAATAGGTTTTCTAATTCTTACACTTTCCTCTTTAATTGAATCATTGAGGCTTTAGAGTTCTTTTGGCAATTAGCTGCATCTTTAATCTCCAATTAAATTGATTTTGATTTATGTTACATTTAGCTTGAAAACAAGTTTTGGTGCATCATTTGCACCAAATGGATCGTCAATTTTGCTCATGTCATCCTTGTATGATCCATTGATCTTATTAAATTCTTACTGGGGCCAAAAAAATGACCAGGTACTTTACATCCCTCTCTTTTTTGGAGATGTTGTCAACTCCCACTCATTCATTAGCAAGATATGACCACAAGTTATCAACATAAAGTTTGGTTGGCAAGTGAAGGAGACTCAAAGTTATAGGTTGACATTAGTGGTTAGTCATATTGAATTTATGACAAAGCCTCTCTAACGAAGTAGCCTACAATGCATGAGTCTATTAAAGAGGGGAATAGAATGATATGTCTGTATGATGGAGAAGTACCGCAAAGGTTACAGTTGTGAGTCTTCATTTACATACATACTTTCATATAGGGTTTATATGGACTTTAGTGGATTTAGGAGGCAAATCCGACCACTCTAGTAATTCTTGGGTCTAGAAACCAATAACCTATTATACATCAGGGTAGGTTTTGCCTTGCACCCTGACCTCATGTCCCCTTACCATGAACAGTATCCTCCTCTTCCCCAATTGTTATTATTAACCCCCCCTCTCTTTCTCTCTCTTTCTCTCTCTCTCACACACCCACCCACCCATCCCCACACCCTCCTCCAACCATTCAAGCAAGTTAATCCAATCTACATTGTGGAGTTTGCCCGATGCAGGGTCAAAAATGGGCTGGTTATGATCTGCTTCAATGTTTGAATTGGGTTAGATTCTCATATCAATTTGTATATCCAACCCATGTTTGGATGCAGATCTGGGTAACATTTTTCTTTTAAACTTCCTTAATTCCACTATTGGTTTGGTTTCATTCTTGGATACTAATATGGATATCTAAATGAGAGAAAAAGAAGAGACAAATCCCGTCAATCCCAAATTTCTCAATCTTGTCCAGGTCCCAAATCCATCTTCTCCTTCATTTTCTTTGATCCTATCACTCTCTTCACCTCTCAACCTCTGTAGCAATGACCTTCCCCCATCCACCTAGCCTTGGCAACTAGCAAACTCTAGGGGCCATAATTATCGTTCTCTTCATCTATGTCCGAGGACCATTGCCTGCCTCCTCTCTAGCTCACCATCGTGGTGGTTGGTGCTTGTTTATAACCCTAGCTATCTATTTTTGGTCTTCCATCTCCTCCTTGGCTTCTATATCCTTGAAGTGCATGAGCTTCCCTTTCCTACTACTATGCCTTAAAGGCGTAAGGAATTAGAAGCATGAGCATGTCTTCTTCTTCTTCTTCTTCTTCCTCCTTAGAATATAATGATAGTACTAATGGTGCTCCTTTAACATCGAGGGTATCTGGGCATGGCGAAGAGTAATCATGTAACTTGTAGTAGTATACTATAATCTATTAATAGTACAATCTATCAATGATTTTATATTGTTATTTAATAATAAGGTCATGAGGAAAATTTTATACTCAAAATAAGAGCATGGAGACCCAACTTATCCTTCCCCTTATTGAGTTTGACTTTTTGGTTTGCATCATTTTCCCCTTCTGCCCTCACTCATTCTCATGTTGACCTTCTGCGCACTTATGCACCATGGTATCATTGCTAGATAATGTATCATAAGAGATGATATGTTTCAACTGCAAAAAATACTACATTTTCTTATTGGTAAAACTACCAAAACCCCCCAAAAAACTTTTTTATTAAAAAATCATATCCGAATAGGAGTATCTTAAACAAGCAAAGACAATATAGAGACTTTGATTGTTTATTTGCAACATTGTAAAGAAATTAGCATCTTTTTTATTGATATTCTTCATATCTTAATTGAAAAAGTTGAGCATAATTAGATATTTGTGGACTTTTAATTAGTTGTTCATGGAGTTCATTTAGAAAATGGAGGCATTAAAGACTCTGTGAATAGTCATATAACTTTTATGTTTGATCTAGATGTGGTTACAAACATTTTGATAACAACAATAAATAAAGATATCAAATGATAAATCTTAAAATTAGTGATTATTGGCAATGTTTGCTAAACTGGTACTAGAGGGCATGCTGGCCAGACCGATTCGGCACAGATGAGTATGTATTGTGCTGTTGCGGGGCTTATTAGCAAAGGAAGAGCCAGAAAGGCGAAATGAAGGGAGAGGGAGAAGAGGGGGGGGGAGAGAGAGGATGGGACAGAGAGAGGGCTCGAAAGATCTCATCAGAACAGGGATCCCCTATTTTAAAGAGGGATTTCGAGCTCTCTCTCTCTCTTGGTTTAAAGCGAATTTTTTGGCAAACCATTTGCCGATTTTGGTTCGAAATTGGCAAAAATAAAAAGGGATCCCTCATTTTGAAGAGAGCTTTTAGTCCTTTCTCTCTCTTGGCCTCTCTCTCCCTCTCTCTCTCTCTCTCCTTCTCCTTCTTTTGCCATTTTGAACCTATGTAATGAATCGTACCAGGTAACCAACCGGTCAGTTTGGTTGCCTTGAATTGGCTGATTCAGTTGCCCAAAATCAGCTGGTTTGGGACGATTTAGCATACCAGATTTTACTAATCATCACTAGTTTTCTAGCATTAATTCTTTTTTTTAACATATTTGTGACCACTTTTGGCATGAAATCAGGAGTGACATTATGGCGTTTATATAATTATATGAATTAATGATTTTGTCTAAGTCAGGACTAACGAAAAAGAAGCAATTGTAAGTTGTATATAAGATGAAGCAACTTAATAGATATTGCTTCTACCTAATACTAGTTCTAAGGGGCTATTCAAGTCCTAGTTATTGAGAAGTTCCTAGGGCTAAAACTCTATGCATACTCATGTACTCTTCCACTTTTATGTCATTAACAATATCAGTTGCTTTTAGAATGCAATTTCACTTTCTTCTCTTGTATTATGAGATTCCAGCATTGTTGAATGATGCCTTGAGAAAGCTGTGTTATGTCAGTGGCTAATTGAGAAAAGGTCTAGTACTTTCTAGTTTTCTCCTCTCTTTCCTAGTATCTGCTGCAACTTTCTTCTAATCTTTTTTTTTTTTTTTTGCTTTGCATAATGCCAAATTGTATCTGGAATGGTGAACACAATATCTCTACCTACGTTGCATAGACCTGGTCTGGTCGGACCACAGCTGATCCAAATTGATTTCTTGTAGCTTAAACTGATAGGGCATGATCCAACTACAAACATTTTGATCAAATTGATTCACCAAGCCAACCCAACTTTGCCAGATGGACCCATTGGGCCAACAAGGTAATTCCTCCATAAGTTTAAAACAAGCAATCACAATTGCTGAAACTGTAGGTCAGTATGAATAGGGAACTGAAACAAATGCTGGCAGTGAAACTGTACGTCACTATTGTAGTTTTGATACTTTCTAAGCTAATTAAGTAAACATCCCCTATTGTGCTTTGCTTTCCATCTTGTAATTCAGATGATGTCCCTTTGGTGACACTGTTAATTATTAATTGCTATATGAACATTATCAATTATGTAAAATTTGCCTCAGCTTTTAAGGGTAGAAGTAGCATGTTGCAGTGTTCCACAAGTGGCATGTTGCAGTGTTCCACTTGTGGAAGATAAGTATTTGGAATAATTTTTATTAATGAAATTCAAGTCTTTTACTGCCTTTTTGCTTTAGTGTAAAGCTTAAGCTGGTTTGAATGCTTCTGATGTTTGATGCTCTTATTATGTTGTGCCAAAGTTTCAATTCTGACTTTTGTTATGCAATCTTCCCACAGATTTTTCCATTCGGATCAGTTCCATTGAAGACATATCTTCCTGATGGAGATATTGACCTGACTGCAGTCGGCATGCCTGAAGATGCTTTGGCCAATAAAGTGCGTTCTGTTCTTGAAGTTGAAGAACAAAGTAAAGATGCTGAGTTTGAAGTGAAGGATGTGCAGTACATTCATGCAGAGGTATTTTGTTCTAATAAATTTTACTTTGTTTTTGCTCTTTAAATGGTTACCATGATTTATAAGTTTTCCTTCTGCCTAATTCTGTGCCTTTGTGTATGGTTGCTAACTTTTATATGCGCTGCCAGTCCTTGTTGCCATAATCAATAAGAGTTCAGTATTAATCTGAAGCTTTTAGAGTTTGTCTGCACTGTCTGGCCAAGTCTTTGGATAATTTCACAGAAATTTATGACATCCTATCTACATAACCTTTTGTAATAAACTACAGGTATCATATAACTTATAGTTCAAACAGGTGATTCCATGTTCAATTCTGCCTTTTTAATCAGATTGTGCGTTGTAAGCAGGAGGTGAGGGTTTGCTTCTATTTGATTGGCTACATAAGCACTGACAATTTGGCACAAACTTCGGATCGTTTATTTTTCTTAAAGATGACACGTAAACATATATAATTTTTTTACCTACTTAAGCTTTCATCTTTTTTCCTTTTGTTATCCTGTACGTGATGCAATTAAATCATGCACTTGCTGTCACAACTTTTCTGAAGTGTCACAATGCAGGGAAAGTGCTTTTCTTTCCCTTTGTTAGAAAGCAGGATCCTACTTTCTTCGGATGAGTTAATAATATATTAAAGTTTGTTTTAGATGAGCTTGGTGTCATTAGTTCGTCATGCTGCTAAAATTTCATCATCATGCCATGGTTAAATATCTAACCCTAAATGTGGCTTGTTATTCAGTATGCAAATGCTGTTAATTCTGCTAAATAACATTTGGTTCCCATCCCTTGAGTTATTTGCAGAATTGCAGTGTATCCTACTTACACTAGGAGTCTATGGCTGCTTCATAAACTTGTGGTTCTAGATGCTTCAGCTCCCCGACTTAAGTTTATTGCTGCTGCATCAGGTTCCTTTTTGTTTGTTATGTGGGTTTAATCTCTATGTCCTTTGGCATTCTTATTCTTCTGTTTCTTGTAGCCTTTTGTGTATAGTTTGGCGACGATTCTGTCAAATATGGAAAAATTTTTCCATTCAGGCATTGCTATCCAGGTAGGCACAAAAGCAAAAAAAGTCGCCATGAATAATGACTTGTAATTTTTGTTGGGAGGGGTTACTTATTCCAGCACATTGCAATCTAAGGTCTATAGGATTTAAAGCAATGAAGATTCTATTGATAACTTGCAACTACTTTTTTGTATCTAGCTGGTTGAGAGAGGCCACAACTCCAGCATGTTCTTTCCTTATTGTACTGTTATAACATTGACTGATAATATGGTATTGGATGTTGGATCGTATAGAATAGAGTCACACTCATGACATATGGACTAAGCTGCATGCCATTTTTGAGATTCTATACCAGAGCATATCTGTACCTGATCACTAAAAACTTCAATAATGACATGCATGTATATATATGTGTTACTATCTGCATATAAATCAGGTCATATGTTAAATAACAGGTCAAAATTTAGTAAAAATTATAGCATTTGGTTAAACAAATCTTTCTGCTGTTAAGATATACATGGATGACATTGCTTGTGTGGAACTTGAATTCTAAATTGTTTTTTTTTTTTTAATTGATGATATGGTTTCTGATGGCAGGTCAAACTTGTGAAATGCATTGTTCAGAACATTGTAGTAGATATCTCATTCAATCAGATAGGCGGACTCTGCACACTTTGCTTTCTTGAGCAGGTGTGGAGGCTAAATCTTGCCCATACAACTTCAAACGTGAACATGCTCTTTATTTTCCTCAGAATGCATGTCACTTCTATAAATATATCATATAGATCCTGTACTCTCTGTTTCACATCCCATCCATTGTAATAATGTTTTCTAGCTGTTGGTTTTATCGTGCTTGGTGGAGAATTTTACACACAATCTCACATTTGCTTTTCTAGGTTGACGACCAAATTGGAAAGGATCATCTCTTCAAGCGTAGTATAATATTGATCAAAGCTTGGTGTTATTATGAAAGCCGCATTCTTGGTGCTCATCATGGTTTAATTTCTACATATGCATTGGAAACTTTAGTGTTGTGCATTTTCCATTTCTTCCATAAGTCTTTGGATGGCCCTTTAGCGGTAAGTTCTCTGTGGGAAACAAGCATCATGATGCTAGAATTCTGAATTTGTGGGTTCATTATAGAATTTGTCTACATGTATAAAAAGGTTGCTTAGGTCATGAGAACAGCTGCCCTTTTGTAGGTTTTGTATAGGTTTTTGGATTATTATAGCAAATTTGACTGGGATAACTACTGCATCAGTTTACATGGTCCAATTCCTATTTCTTCTCTTCCAGAATTAATAGGTAAGTGACTTTTAATTGACCTTCATTTTTCCTTAAATAAACCGTGGTCCAGACTTGGCAACCTGTTGTTTCTTCTTTCACAGCTGAGCCACCTTTGCCGGAAACTCAAGGGGATGATTTACTGCTTAGTGAGGATTTTCTCAAAAACTGCGTGGACCAGTTCTCAGTTCCTCCAAGGGGATCAGATAACAACTCTAGAATGTTTTCTCAGAAGCATCTAAATATAGTTGATCCATTGAAAGAGAACAACAATCTTGGAAGGAGTGTCAGCAAAGGTTAGCAGCACTTCTCCACCAGAGTCTCAAGATCCTGATTGATGATTCCTTCTATTGATTATTACCATAACTACTGAAAATTGATTTCTACTCTTTTTTCCCTATATGTGCTTTGATGTGTGGTCATTGTGATGAATAGGCAACTTTTACCGCATTCGTAGTGCATTTACATATGGTGCCCGAAAGCTTGGCAGGATACTTCTACTACCTTTTGAAGATATTGCAGATGAAGTCAAAATGTTCTTCACAAACACATTGGAGAGGCATGGAAGTGGCATAAGGCCTGATGTGCTAGATGTATTTTCCAGTCATTCAGACAGGACAATGATTGATCATGATGGTCTTGGCTCTATGTCACCAGACTTGAAGGTTGAAAAATGCAATGATGATGAATTGATTTTAGGTTTAGCAACCACTGATTCATGTGCAGCACTGTCTGAGAAAATTAATAATATCAAGATTTCAGTCTTGGGGCAGGAGCATGAAACCAGAACACAATTAAGCAGATATCCCATCAATCAGCATCCGGATGCAAATTGGCTGCAGAAGTGTACCAAGATAGAATCCAGCAGTCCCTTGGAGGGCAACATTGTTTCAGGGAAACGCTTGGCTGGTGATGCCAGAGATCTTGCTACCAGCAGAGCCTCTGATTCGAGAACCGTCACTGGAACTCGTAAGGTTTCACCATCTAATAGTGAACCAGGTTCTTCACCATCTGGAAAGGCTTATCATGTGCCCCATCTATTCTTTCATTCTGAAAATGGTGTTCCATGTGAGGTTGATGATTACACGAATTCAACAAATCTTGGTGCAACGAACAAAGTGTTTACAACCAGGGCTTCAGCTCCTCATGAGGAATTTAGACAGTCAGACTTCTATGAGACTGAGTCATCAAGAAGTGGAAGAAGGAATCTATTCTCTGCATCTGCTGGTTCAGTTGATGGGCCTATGAAATCAAGTTGGAATACATACTCATTAGAAGATTTGCATCTTGCAGACCCCTTGATGGAAAGAAATCAGAGAAATGGAAATAACAGAAGTTCAAAGATGAATGACTTATCAGATCTTACTGGGGACTATGAATTGCATAATAGGAATCTTTTATATGTTCGGGAATGGCAAGACTTCTTTATGGTCACGCCTGTTATTCCACTTCAACAACTGTCCCCTTCTCAGTATCGTAACAAAAACTCATGGAATGCCTTTCCTCGGCGGAGTATGTATACACATATGGGTGCAAATGGTGTGGTCCCTGGGCCACCATTTTCTCCTCCTGGTTGTTACCTGATCAATTCACCTGTGATATCTACTGGTTATGGCATGGAAGATCTCCCAAAACCAAGGGGAACAGGGACATACTTTCCCAACACGGTATGTTCTCTGGGATCTTTTTAGTTGGATATTTCTTTAAATTCAACATTTTGGTTTATTGTAGTTGCATTTAGGGCTCATTAATTGGTTTGTTTTGTTTTGTTTTTTTTTCCTTTTTTTGGGGTCCAAAACTAGATCCCTTAGAAAATGGGCCCAACATATGGACCTATACCCAATCTGTATGTCCAATTTTAGTCTGAAGTCTGTTTTTCAGTGTATGTTCAGGTTTTGATCAGTCGTGTGTAGGCATCTGTAAATTGTGGTTCCTTTTGAAGTAACAGTGCTGCTATTTTCTTCTTTATTTTTTTTAATTTTTTGGGGAGAAACTCTTCTTTGGCTGGCACTATCTGCAGTTGCTGATATGTTCATTCTGGGGTTTTCATTCACCTCAAAGTCTTTTCTGTTGGATTTTGTAGAGCTTCCGTCCGTACAGGGAAAGACAATCAACAAAAGGAAGGAATGCAGCACATGCAAATCACCAGCCAAGATCCCGTAACAATGGCAAGGTGGAAGCATCTACAGGCATGACCTTAGAGGAAGGCAGTCAGGAACCATCATCACAAGCACAGGTTCCCTTCTTTAGTGGAAATGGACGTGGGAAGCCAGCTACCCTGGATGTATCCCAGTCTTCACGCCCTGCCTTGAAGGGTGTTTCCCATTCCAATGGCTTTGTATATCCATCAGAAGGAAAACTTGCATTTGGATCCTTTGGTCCTGTTCCAGTAGAAGTGTCCTTACTGGAACGAGGCAGCAGAGTGGAATCTTTTGGTACTCAGGGTCAAGGATCTGGACCAGCAATCCCTGTATCAACAGAGAAGAAACCTGGAATGAGTCTAAGGCATGAAAGGTAATACATTTTTCCTACTGAAGTTTTTGTCAGTAAAAGAAGCAGAAACAAGGAATACAATTTCCGCTACTTTTGTAAACATTGGCATTAGACATGGATGATAAGGTGTGCCAAACATTTTGTCTATCTTCAGACATTGACACAAGCATAACAAGATGTCCCCTTCTCTAATTATAAATAATCATGCTAGAAGGTGAAAAAATAGTAGTTATGAGCAAGGTTTGCTGAATCGGTACTGGGATATTACCGGCCAATGACCTGTTTGGTATTAGATTGGTATGTATCATATTGATCCAAGGCATGCTAAACCAGGGGGAGTGAGGGAAAGGGAGAAGAAGAGGGGGGGGGGGGTGTTGGGCTTATCAAAAAGCGATGTTGATGAGGGATGATGACTGTCGAGAGGGCTGGAGCTCAAAGAGGAGGAGAGGAAACCTAGGTTTGGGGGAGGAGAGAGAGCGAGAGGAGGCTGAATGAGAGGGAGAGGAGGCTTGGGCCAAACCACCTGGTTTAGGTCAGTTTAACAAACCACTGATTCTTAGAGATGAATTGTCTTTTTTATTCTTGAATTGATATCCATGCAAATGGTTCATCTTTCTTATGCCTTTTTCCGTAAACTTCTTACATGTAGATATGGATCGTTTGCTTTATAGTTCTCTATACTTTTATTCACATTACCAGATATATCAAACAAGGGTTCTTGACATATTACCTACTTCTGAGATCTTCTTAGAGCTAGAATTATGTCATATTGTAGAATTCCATTCTCTTGCATAACTCAAAGTTGGTGTTCATTCTTTCTGAGTATGAAGTCTCAAGAATTTTATTCTGATTGTTGGTTTTTGGCTGAGGGAGGGAGGGGATGGCGGGAGGGAGTATATTTTATTAGTCTCCATCACAAAAAGGGGCCGAGGCAAAACTGAAAGCTAAAGAACTGCAACTCCTGGTGGATCTGGAGTCAAGTTACCCAAGAATTTAGGAGTTTTTTAATGGTATAGACACATAAACTGGACTACCACACATATTGGAACAGCTGTTATTTTTAGAAATTGTATTAATAATATGACTTGCTTGCATTTCCCATGTAGAGGCTAACATTCCATTACCTGATATTTTCTGCTTGAATAGTCATTACCATTTACGATTATTAGTTCTTTTTAAGAAGTTCCATTGTTAAAGGATCTATTCTGGTTCTATATACATAAATAGATAGACTATTGTCCCCACATAATTGATTCTTAGAATTGTATTGTTATGTATTTCACATTATAAAATATGAAAAAGGCAGCCGTGAACTGGGACTTGTCCAAGCTGTTATAGCCTTCTGCTTAGAAACCAGAGGTTTTCGGTTTGATTGGGTGGTGCATCACCAAATATCTGAATCTAGGCACTTATAGTGTAGGTGGGTCTCCTTTCCTCTCAAAAAATTATGAAAGACAACAACTTTACATACAATAGCCTATGAAGTTGTTTGATGTAATGGATTTTGAAATTTTTATGAGCAATACTTAAAATGTGATTCTTCTTATGTTTCGCAATTTCATAAATTAAATGTGCAGGCCCACTCAATCATATCAGCTGAAGGATGAGGTCGACTTTCCCCCTCTAACTAGCTGATGACCTGAGTGCAGTGGAATGTGTTTATTCCATGCATGCAGGAGGTAGAATATCATCATGGGAATAAGTGAAATGAGGAAATGCTAACCAGTTGGAGCTTACCTGCTTGAGCAGCATTGCGGAGGTGTACAAAGGAGTATTTTCTCTGATTGTTGTGAGGAATTAGCATTTTGTACATTGTAATAAATTTTCTGTTTTCTTAACCCTTAGCCTCACCCGTTCAGTGGGTATAAACAGGTTGCCCAATTTTTACCCCTTTTTAGCCCGGTTTCTTCCGCTGCAGGTGGTGAAAGCACATATTTGTTATCAGTTTGTTACAATAGATAATCTTCTTGAGGGAATCTGAGTAACGAGTTCCTTTCATACTTTTTATTATGGCAGATTTTGCTCTGGTTATAATTTTTGAGATCTGTTGCTCTCACTCAGTTCTGCTCTACGAGATTTTCAGCAAGAGTTTTTGAGCTTCCAATTAGCCTGTCACCAATGAGAAATTGCTAGGCAATTGCAGCTTGCTCAGGAACTGATACCTAGTATCTTGGCCAACCAATTAATACTGGGAGGTCTATGCTTCATCCAGAACTTTTGACAGAGAAAAGGTGTGCAGTTTCACCTTTGCTTTTGATTTCTTTAAAACATTTTTGGCATGAAGTTAGCCCTTTATTTCCTGGCGGCTTAAGGACATATGTGCCCGTCTTTCGGGGACAAAAGAGAGCAGCCGTGGGTCCATGTAATTAAGCTGCTGGGAAATATCCGCCTGGGGGGTTCGGAGTCAGCTTTATTTATCTTGCTGGCGTAGAGAATGTGATAACCCTGTGAAAATGGGGACTCGGCAGGTTTCAAGATTGGAGGTCGACCAATGCTCGAAACCAGGCCTGGTCTGGGAATTCAGCAATGCTCAACCCAGCGCGAGAATCTTACTGCTGCTTTACGCTTGGGATATATTGATGAACATCGCTTATCTCAGGTCAAGTGAGAAATTTATGCTGTTCGTTTCAGAATGGTTATCAGTTTGAGATACATGTATAGCTGGTGGTGAGGTTTGCCAAATGGTTATGTACATGAACATTGTAGATAGGGTCAGCTGCTTTCTCTCTTGCCAAGTAACCAGGCACTATTCTTTAGAATTGATCTGTTTCGACAGACCCTGCTAAGAATGAAATCTGGGTAATTGTAGTCTTGTTGCTGAACCATACGTCAGCCAATGATGGACCCGCTTTATTATGTCTTTTGTGTTGTTCATGGATTTTTTTTTTCCCCCCCCTTTTCGCTACACCAATGGGGCGAGCCTTTGTCTAGTAGTACATGGGGAAAAAGCCCTCAAATTCGTTATATCTTTGGTGCAACCACCACAATGCTTGGTAGGTCAAATCTCTTTTCAGTATGGTGTGTAAACTTTACACCTATAATTTACATCCTCGGACGGTATTTGACCGTCGAATGATCAAGCTTTGAACTAATATGTTTACCGTTATACCATATAAAATAATAAAGAACAAAGCTATCCTCAAAATATGGGTACAAAAATTTTTCTGGGAGGTCTTATGTCCTACTCTTATCTAGAATTATGGATTTAATATCAGTTAGAAACGTAGTCTGCCATCCAAGTCATATTGGAATTGGCAACTAGACCTAAATAGACCTGTTCGATTAGACTCGAAGCTGATTCAGATTGGATCCAAGGTATGGTGGACGAAAGCTACCTCTACTTATTTTCCTGGCATTGAAATTTTATTAAGCATCAACCAGAATGGAATAAATAATGCTATGGGGGCCTAATCCTGGGACCAACTATTATTCCTATATCTCTCACATGCAGGTGCTGGAAGTCTACTAGGATAAAGCTTTTAGCATTACAAGGAGTTAGTGGCACAAAGCACCAAGGAAAAATGTTTAGTAATAGGGTTGGGTTGGGCCTAGCATTTTAAAATGTAAGACCCGGTTTAATGGGATTGTTGAAATTGCAGGGCTTCTACACCGAGATTCTGTTGGACCAATATGGATTCCGTTCATCTCAGCTGTAACCGTAAGCAAGTGACAAGGATACGGTTTTATAATATCTAGAGGGGGTGACCTGTTGTATGATTAACATTGACTTGGCTTTTCATAACATTTTTCATCGATGCTCTGCGTGTGCAAGTACATTCGATGGCACCCGATGGTCTTCGTACTTTTTTAATAAATACTACAGGACGTTCGAATGTGGATCATGCTTGCAATAAATTATGCTGTATTATTGGTAGTAAAATAATATTTTGGATAACGACAGCTACAATAATGCTGATATAATATATGCTCCATAGTTCTAATGTTGACCGTTAGGAGGAGCTTTCGATGCTGTTGCATATTAATCTTATTAAAGTTCAATAAAAGTTCGCATCCCTCTCCATGTTTTCTTGACCGCAGGGCATGCTATGGCTAGTTTATATCTTCCAATTGGTGTCATACATGTGGAAACGTGCAACCACCTTTGTTGCGTTGGTGGCAAGGGCTCTGCTCCTTGGTAGCCTTGTCGAGGGTTGGTATCCTCATTCTCCACAAACACGTGCTAACACGTGCAAATACTTCTGTAATTCAAAAGAAAAGTACTGGTAGATGCATAAGGGATTGGTAGAAATTAAGAGTCATATTTGTGGAACATGTGCTTGCACTAGATGATGCTCCACTATAGCTATTGAAAATAAAATATGAATACAATAACAGTAATAATGAAAAAAAATATTATTCCCCACCCGCCTCCTCTCTTCTTCTCTCTCTCCCCTCCATCCATGGCCGCTGTCTTCTGGTAACCACCCCACCCACACCTCCTCTTTTCTTCTCTCTTTCCCCCCACCCACAACCACCATCTTCTGGTAACCCCCCACCCCTGCCTCTTCTCTTCTTCTCTCTCCCGCGATAGCCGTCTCATTTTCTCCCATGCCGAGTTTTTCACTCCGTGGCCGCCATCTCCTCTCTTCCCAAACCCTCCACCGGCCATTAGTGAATATTTTGTATGAATTACATTCAAACATTTGTATTCTCATTGTCTCTTATTGTTGTTTCTCATTGTTTGTATTTACATCGATAGGATAAACACAGACTGTAAATAACTTTGGATAGGATAAATACAACTGTGGATAGGATAAATACCAAGTACTCCAAAATAATAAACAGAAATTTTGAATAATAAACATAAACTTTGAATAATAAGTACAAACTCTACTGGAACAAACACAAATCCTGTAGAATAAATACAAACTCTGGGATGATAAACATAAATTGCCCAGAATAGACACAAACTTGAGATCAAAATGTTGAATGATCTAAAAGTCCACGCTAGATAAACAACAAAGGGATAGGATAAACACTACGTCCATACAAACCATCTCGGAATAAACACAAACTCTTAATAATAAACACATACGGGCCGAGGATAAACACAAATTTTTTCATAATAAACACAAATTTCGAATAATAAACACAAACTGCATATAATAAACAAAAATTTTTTGAACCACGAGTTTATATTTATCTTGAGAAATTTTTGTTTATCGATACAAAGTCTGTAATTTTTAGTGCCTACACTTCTGGTCCCATGAATTTACTACACGTCTAAATGTCTTCGAAAAGAAAAGCATCCGTGACTTAACAGGAGCGGTTAAGGAACATCCCGTGACTTAATAGAGAGCGGTCAAGGGATGTCCCGTGACTTAATAAGGGTGGGACGCTGTTTTTTTTATAGAGTTCTTTCCCTCCCTCCATCATGCGATAATGGGGTGGAGCAATATCTTCGTGGGCGGCGGTGCTCAGCTTCTTAGTCGAGGCCACCGCTCATCATTTGAGAGGTGTAGCCATCTTGCAAGCTTCATATTGGCTTGGGAGGTTTATAAAAATGTATTCTAATGTTAGAGATTTGAATCTTCCTCAAAGCGCATCATACTAATACAGTTAGCATTGATGGTAAATGATATTACATGAATTATAAAAAAAATTTTAGGTGTTCCTACATTCCACTTCTTCTGATACATTACGATTGAGCTTTTATTTTTTCTTATATTCTTTCCATCGGGTTTTTAGCAAAGTTCTATGATTTATTTTTCTTACATTTTCATCTGAACATATGGGATTTGACACTAGATACAAACCTTCTGGGAGAACTTTCAGCAGAGATTTGAAACTATCCTTGCCGACTTGATCGTGAGTCACTTGTGCTGGAAATTTTTTTGATCGTCAGATTTCAGAGGCTGCAATATCAGTATATCAGCATGAAATATGACGAATATTAGCAGGAGCTTTTTGCTGTCATCTATTTTGTTTGTTATTTTTATTCTGATGCTTGGTGCACCGTCATTGTAATGCTTTACTCGTCCAGAAACTTTAAATTATTTTTAATTTGATGATATATACATTCAAACTGTTTGTGTGAAATTTTAAATTATTTTAATTTGATGATATATACATTCAAACTATATAATATTTCATTCTTTTTAATTCATTTGTTGATGATGTTTGTGTTTTAAAACAGAATGAAACGGAAGATCGACGAATCATTCAGGTATTGTTTAAAAAAATAAGCTAAAAGAATTGAATGAGACGGAAGAATCTGAAAGGAAGAAGCATGAAGGTGCCTACATAGAGTATCTAGGCTGAAACTTTTCAGATTTCTTCGATAATCTCTCTGATTTTAGATTTAAATTTTATTGATTTATTAACCCCTGTTCCGTGAATGAAGGAGAAAAAAGAGGATGCGGGTCCTTTGTTCTTTGGAGCAAAAAATCTTTGAGAAAATATCTTCATGCATGATTGTAGGCGCCTACATCTTGATTGTAGGTGCCTACAATCAAGATGTAGGTACCTATAATCATGCATTAAGGTGCCTTCCTGAAGATTTTTTTCTTCGATCCGCATCCTCCTCTTCCTCTTTCTTCATTCACGGAACAGGGTTAATAAATCAACAAAATTTTAACTTAAAATTGGAGAAAAAAACTTTCAGAAAGGCACCTTTCATGCATGATTGTAGGTGCCTACATCTTGATTGTAGGTGCCTACAATCAAGATGGAGGTGCCTACAATCATGCATGAAAGCACCTATACTTCTTGAAGATTTTTTTTCTTCAATTTAAGTTTAAATTTTATTTATTTATTAATCTCTGTTCTGTAAATGAAGAAGGAGAAAGAAAAGGATGTGGGTCGGAGAAAAAAAATCTTCATACATGATTGGAGGCACCTACATCTTGATTGTAGGCACCTACAATCAAGATGTAGGCACCTACAATCATGCATGAAGGTGCTTGAAGATTTTTTTTCTCTGACCCGCATCCTCTTCTTCTTCCTTCTTCATTCATAGAATATGGGTTAATATATCAACAAAATTTAAACCTAAAATCAAAAAAAAAAAATCTTCAGAAAGATGCCTTTATGCATGATTGTAAGTGCCTATATCTTGATTGTAGGCACCTACAATCAAGATGTAGGCATCTACAGTCATGCATGAAGATGCATGGAGATTTTTTTCTCCAACCCGCATCCTCTTCTTCCTCCTTGTTCATTTATAGAATAGGGATTAATAAATTAACAAAATTTAAACATAAAATTGAAAAAAAAATCTTTAGGAAGGTGCTTCATGCATGTAGGCACCTACAATCAAGATGTAGGCATCTACAATCAAGATGTAGGCATTTGAAGGTTTTTTTTGCTCCATGTAGGTGCCTGGAGCATGTAGGTGCCTTCATTTCAGGTTTCTTCGATAAATTTTTTCGATTTTAGGTTTAAATTTTGTTAATTTATTAACTCCTACTCTATGAATGAAGGAGGAAGAAGAGGATACGAGTCCCCTATTCTGTAGAGAAAAAAAATCTTCAAGAAGGTTGAAGGCACCTTTAACCTTCTAAAGGCATCTTTATGAAGGTGGATAAAAATTATATTTTTCATGTGAAAGAAGGATAACCTTTCTTTACACGAATCCAATTCATTTTAGATCGCTCATGCATAGCTCTGAAAGCTGTCCGAAATCCATCATGGTCAAAAGATAACAATAGATGATAGCAGTTTGTTGGCAAGAAAGCTTTTTCATAACAGCAGACGGCTCTTAGCTGATAAACAGAAACTATGAATAATAAAGTATTGATAAATTGAAACTTTTCAAGAAATTTCATTACCACCACAGACCTCACAAAAAATTTTATTAGGATCACAACGCGAGCTCTTCAAATTGGATCATAATTCGGGCCTTTGCGTAAATAAACAAAAACTGTGAATAATAAATACAAACTCCATATCAATAAATAAAATTTTTTTAAGATAAATACAAAGTCAAAGTTCAAAAGTTGAATGATTCAAAGGTTCATCCAGGATAAAATACAAAGAAAGAGGATGATAAACACTAAGTCCTATCTCAAATAAATACAAACTATCGAAAGATAAATATAAATTTTAAATAATAAACAGAAACTATGAATAATAAATACAAACTTTGAATAATAAATACAAACTATGAATAATAAATAGAAACTATGAATAATAAATATAAACTTTGAATAATAAATAAAAATTATGAATAATAAACATAAACTTCGTATCGATAAATAGAAACTCCTTAGGATAAACATAAACTCATCGAGTGATTCTAGAGTCTACCATGACAAATAACAAGAGAGGATAGACACTAAGTACTGCAGAAATAAATACAAACTATTAGAGAATAAACACAAACTTCAAATAATAAACACAAACTCCAACCAGAGCCCAATCGGAGTTTGTGTTTATTATTCATAATTTATGTTTATCTTTCGATAATTTATGTTTATTTAGGTAGGACTTAGTATTTATCATCTCTCTTATGTTTTATCCTCGGTGCACTATTGGATCACTCAATTTTTGAACCTCGAGTTTGTATTTATTCTGAAAAATTTTTGTTTATCTGCACAGAGTTTGTGTTTAGTATTCAAAGTTTGCGTTTATTTTTCGCTAGTTCATATTTATTTCTGCAACACTTAGTATTTATTCTCTTCTCTTGTTGTTTATCGTTTGTTTATCATGGGTAGACCTAAGATCACTTAACTTTTGAACCTCAAGTTTATGGAAAGTTTTTATTTATCGATATAGAGTTTGCGTTTATTATTCGTAGTTTCTATTTATCCGTACAGAGTTTGTGTTTATTCGCAGTCTATTTGTATTTATTATTCATAGTTTCTATTTATTATTTGAAGTTTGTGTTTATCCTCTGATAGTTTGTATTTATTTTTATAGGACTTAATATTTATCCTCTTCTCTTGTTGTTTGTCTTGGGTTGACCTAGGGTCACTCAACTTTTAAACCATCCATCTCCTTAATTTCGACGGTGAGTCAATGGATCCTGGGGTTAGATTGCTCCTCGAAGGCTGGAAACTAGGAATTAGGAGAAGGAACGACGGTTGCTGGTGATCTGAGCGAACCATGGCATCCGGATCCGATTCCACGAAGGCACCGATGAAGGCACCTTCATGGTGAATAAAAGTGGTGAATAAAGGTGCCTTCATCAACCATGAAGGCACCTTCAGTGTAAGGGTTCGGTGATGTCGCATCTCTCTTTTTTATTTTTTTAACACATCAGGTCAGCTAATGGTGAGAGAAATATTGTTAAGGATTCATACAAAATACTCACTAATGGCCGGTGGGGGGTTTGAGAGGAGAGGAGATGACAACCGCGGGATGAAAAACTCAGCTTGGGAGGAGATGAGACGGCGACCGCGGGAGAGAAAGAAAAAGAGAGGAAGATAGTAGTCATGGGTGGGGGGAGAGAGAAGAGAAGAGAGGAGGCGTGGGTGGGGGAGGGGGTTACCAGAAGACGGCGGCAGTGGGTGGGGGCGAGAGAGAGAATAAGAGAGGAGGCAGGTGGGGGGATTACTGGAAGACGGTGGCGGAGAAGACGATGACGGTCGCGTTGCTTCCTATTGAATGCTATTTTTTTTTTAATATGCCAGCTCAGCTAACGTCCTTCGAACTCCTTCGTTAGCTTATAAAAAATTTTTTTGAGATACGCACCAATCCAACAAAAAAGGATCCAATCGGATGGGAGTTAGAATCCGATCGAGTGCAGCCTAATATACCTATATATATATACATATATATATACATATACATATATATATATATACATATATATACATACATACATATATATATATATGTATATATATATATATATCTATATACATATATATATATATGTATGTATATATATATATATGTATGTATATATATATATATGTATGTATATATACATATGTATGTATGTATATATATGTATATATGTATGTATATATATATATGTATGTATATATATGTATGTATATATATATATATGTATGTATATATATGTATATATGTATGTATATATATATATGTATGTATATATATATATGTATGTATATATATATATATGTATGTATATATATATATATGTATGTATATATATATATATATATGTATGTATATATATATATATGTATGTATATATATATATGTATGTATATATATATATATATGTATGTATATATATATATATGTATATATATATATATATGTATATATATATATGTATATATATATATGGTTTAATTACTAAAATGATCCCTGAGGTTTGGATGCAAAATTATTTTATTGTCTAACTTTAAACAAGTTATAATAGAATCCCTAACTTTTGGGATGTGATCTATTTTGATTTTTACCATCAGTGTTCCATTGCCAATCAAACAGAACTACACATGTGGCTTTGAAGGGCACTTAAATATCCAAGGTGTGGCATAGTGAGTTAGTTTTGGAGTGAATATGCCACGTCATTCCATCAATTGGGGAGAAATTTTTTGTCAAAAAATGAGAGAAGAAGCTCTGTTTTTCAGAGAGAATAAAGCTATTGTGAAGGAAAAAATATGGGATTGAGAGAGAAACAAAAGAGAAGAGAAAAGTTACCTTAATTCAATAGATAGTGCATCCCCATCTATTGCCATCCCCATCTGTTTTTGTGGAAAAAATTCGTCACTGAAGACTTCATGGACAGAGGCCAATCCAGGAAGGAGATTTTTTGGGTGCAAGAGCTATGGAGTGGGTTGCTTTTTTTTTGTTTTTCTCTAGCAGATATCGAATCATGTACTTTTTTTTGTTGATGCACAAAGCATTTGACATCTTCATTTTCTTTTTGATTTCAGGAATCCCATGCATGTGGGTATTTTGCTTGGTATGACCCCTTAATTGGTTATCGTAAGAGGCAGATTGTTATAGGGCTACTGCGAAAGATTAGAAAAATAGAGATGGAAAATACAGCTGAAAGAAGAAGAAAAAAATGCTGCAAACTAGTTTGTCTATTTTTTGGGATTTGCACTGGCCTTTTTGTGTGTTTTATGATCTATCTTACTATTTTCTTGGCTGAAAGTAAAAATGAAGAGGGGCTGTGATGGTCTGCCAGTGGTTTATGCCTTTTCCTATGTGGTTTAAGCTGGGGTAGGTTACATTGCAATGTTTGTGATTGCAAGATTACGTTTTGTGTACTTCTTAAGATAATATGTAATTACAGTTGCAACAGTAATCCTATAATAATCTCAGAAATCTATAATTAATTGCTACTTTTTTGTTCTAAAATAGCTCTTTTTGGTTCAATTTTTTATCTATGATGTTTCATGAGTAGCAAGTTAAATATAAGAGGTACTAATGAAACCTATGTAGCATATCATCCTAGTTAATCTGAATGCTGATATATTCATAAAACTGTGCACATACATGAAACGCTGATATAATTACGTAAGGCAACTTAAGAAAAAATCAGTTGTAGATGCATGAAACTGTCTGGTTACTAAGAACTTGTTTGAATTGCAACATAAATTTTAAGGGTTACTAATCAATCCCTCTAAAAAATATGATATAATAAAAAATTATAGCATAAAATATTTCACTTGGATTAATTTTCTGTAAAAGAGAAAGGTATGCAAAAGGTTTCAGTAACAGTATCAACCTTTGTAGTTTAATACCAACCATTACATAAAAAAAGCAACAATATATAACATATGCCTATAATTACATTGCCACTAACAAGAACTTTTCATACAGCTATAAAAACAAAACACCCTCCACATGCTCAACTTGATATATCCTTCTGTGCTGCAATATTACTTGATTCTACCAGATTGTATTATAGTGGATTCAGCTTGGGGTTGCTGTGTCTGGCTTTGTTGTGTGCTTGAGATTGCTGTGGATTCAGCTACAGTTGATGTGGATTGAGTTGGTGTTGGATATGATGCCATTATATTAGATATGGTAGATGGTGCAGCTCTATTTGGCTGTGAGATTCGATATTGGTTAGAGTCCTGAAATGAAAAATAGCAACAATTAAATTAATAAATATGAAACATATAAGAAGACACATCAGAGATGATAAGCTTACATCAGGCATCCATCTAATAGTGACTGTTGATGAGAGCCCTTGAAGATATGATGGACTCCCTCTATAGTCTTCTTTGTAACCTTCATTTGAAAAAATACAATGTATCAATTGAACTTACAAATGGGATGCAGTTAAGAAATGCAAAATTATATTTGATCATCTTCATTAGTAAACTATTATAGCTGTATTTCCTTTTGTTGGTCCACTTGGCTGACTAAACTGTGGTGGGGCAATGCTGCTTTCACAAGTCCTTTTGCCTTTCAAGTTAAGAAAAATCATTTATCAGTACAAATATTATTCTTTAAAAGATATTGTATTATTGTACTTAAGAAATAACTTATTTTTATAGTTGCATTAGATTCTCTCAAGCCTCTTGGTTGACTAGCTGATGGTGGTTCTAAATTCCTACTAATGCCTCTTTTACATATCCTTTTGTTATGTCCTTTTCCACCATATTGTCTACAATATAACTTTAAGCTTCTTTTGAGCTTGGTTGGATTTTTTGGTTCATCTGGCTCCTTCCTCCTTGATACCTTTGGCCTACCTAGTGTCCTCTTAGAAATATTAGGAGGTTGCATTTCCCCCATACCACATTTTGGCCATAGCTTAAGACCATTAATTGGGTTAACAATTGGGTCATATATTTTTAGGTAAGTATCTTTTTTGAAAAAATCATTCACATAAGCCTCAGGCTCTTCTCTATTATCCCAAATTACTGCCACAGCATGTGCATATGGAATTCCGATCAAGTCCCACTCCTACATGTGTAAGTGTGCTCTCTCAAGTCAACTACAAAACCATCCAAGTTATTAGGACAGGTAATCTCAACTTTTGGACCACCTGAAGAGCTAGGCCAACACTTGGCAGACTGATCCTTGTTCTTTTCTAACTTCTTTTGAATTTTAGGACAACTTTCATCTTTGAATCTCATCATCTTATTCCTCTTGTTCATGATTCTATTCATTATTTTGCTTCTTATAATCTCAAGCATTGTTAACATAGGCTTCTCCCTAGCATTTAAAATGAACCTATTGAAAGCTTCATAGGGATTGTTTAGTAATATATCACACTTTGTTAATGTATTAAAATATGATCTCAACCAATGGAAAGGGGACTTATCTTGAAGCCACTTATAAGCATCCTTAGATAGGTCCTTCAGCTTGTCCATCTTTTCCTCAAAGTCTTCCACATATGTTGCCCTAGTACAGCTCCACAAAGCATCCTTCAACCCCTTTCCTGGATGCTTTATCTTGAAGTTGGAGCATAGATGTCTGACATAGAATCTATATTCAGCATGTGGAAAAAGCTCTTCAAGTGTTGGCACCAATCCCTAGCATATAATGTATATGCACATCAGATTGAAGATAACCATAGTTAATAACAAATAAAAAAAATAAAGAACATAACTTACACCTTCTGTTGATCAGATATCCAAGTCCAAGGATATTGATTTTCCATCCTCAAGTTCTCTCCCATTAGCTGTAAAAATCATGCTCGAGAATCTCTACTCTTAGTTTCAACAACAGCATATGCAATGGGGTGCATGCAATGATTTACATCTATCCCCACAGTAGATAATAACTGACCCCCATATTACTATTGAGGAGACAACCATCAATACCAACCAGGGATCTAGAACAAGCAATAAAGCCTTTTTTACAAGCATCAAGACAAATGCAAAATCTTTTAAAAGTCAGCATATCTAGCTTAGTAATAGTAGTGGTCTTAGGATTCGTCTTTCTGAGCTCGACTGCATAATCACCAAGCCTTTTATATTGCCCCTTATAATCACCCTCTAGTAAGTCAAGGGCTTGGCTTTTAGCCCTCCAATGCTTACTTATAGGCACTGAAATGTTATAGTTCTCCTTAACAGTATTTTCAAATGAACTCAGAGACTATTTGGGATCTGACTTAAATCTGTTCAAATACTTGTGTGCAAGAATCTTTGAACTCATTCTTTTGTTGGTGTGGGATTTACTGTAGTTGTGCTCATTAACATAACTCTTTACTTGATACGTGGACTTTCTCGGAGTATTGCTTACAAAAATTGACCATGGACATCCTTCTTTGCATTTCGCATAAATTCTTCTTTGATCATTTTTAATAAACCTAATGTTATACATGTTCTTCAAAGCATATTCATTAATTACTGTCTTGATTTACTCTGTATTACTGAATTTCATCCCAACCACAAACTTTGAATCACTCATATAACTATCTCTAAACTCAGGATATTTCTATCTATCAGTGCCATCATCATCACTTGAAGTACCAGTACTATACATATCCTTTGAATCCTCATATGAAGTATCATTTTCATCATCATTATCAACTACATTGCTTTCAAATACAAATAGATTGGGCTCTTTGGCTTTCTCTTTTTGCTTTCCCTTATCTCTTACAATCCCTTGGTCCACATTTCTTTCAAATTCTAAATCATCATTTGTGTAACTATAATCATGATCATCAAAATCAGATTCACCATCATCAACACTTGAATCATTTGGCACTCCATCATTAGTGCCTGAATCCTTTGGCATTCCATCATCCATCCTCAAGTTCAATTGCATTACTTCATCAATGCCTGAATCCTTCTGCTCTCTATATCTCCATCTATAGAGAAGAAAATAGTTTTCCTTCAGAATGCTCAGATTGCATCTAAATTTTTTTTCTAATATTCTACTTATTTAAGAATCAAATCTTTACCTGAATCGCAATGGAACCAGAGATCAAATCCCAAATTATCTGATATAAATCTTCATGGAGGCCTGAATATGCAGATCCTCTACTTCGCATGCACGTCAGACGCCACAGAAAAGCAGGATGAACTCCAATCCAATTAGCTTCGCATACACAATTAATCGAGGATGAGATATGATGATGTGACACCTTACACCAGCAGATAGGATGCTCAAGAAGGATCCACGTCCAAGGAGAGGAGGCGGCAACAAAGGGAGATGCCACTCCATAAGGTGCGTGTAAGCCCGCTGTGACTTTTGCCAAGTGCGGGAGCGGAACAGAGCATTCAAGATGGAAAGCAGAAGGATATGTAGAAAGGGAAGGACCTCTCTTTTCACACGTCTGTCTCTCTCTCTTTTTCTCTTCTCTCAATTTGATTTGTTTGCTATTCTATTCTCTTCTTTCATTCATAGGTAGAGACCCTCTCTATTTATAGATGATTCTTATGACCCAATGAGAGGAGGACTCTTTATTCAAATCTGATTTGAATTGATCCAATACTCATGAAAGAAAGACTCCTACATGAGATATAATTGCCATCACTTATGACATCCACTTTGCACCCACTCCCACACCCACTTGGGATGCCCCAAATAAGTACCAAATCAATTTTTGGTCGTGCTTCATGAGTGAGTATTCTCAGTGCAAGTAGGAATACTCATATCTCATTCAAAATAGATTTGATTCGAATCTGATTCGAAGCTGGTTCGAAATAATTTCGAAAGGCTGTCAATCCTAAACTCTTTAGGACTTTTGTACCAAATGTAACTTAGATTTTAGACTTATTTAAGTCTAATTAATTCAAAATTAATTTAAAATTAATCAGTACTTAAATCTAATCTTTCATATATTCTATGGATTATAGATAGAAATTATTCATCTCCGAGATTGAACCTGAACCTCATGTGTAGCGCTAGCTAGAAATAGTCAACTCTTCAATCCCGTTTGACCCATAACTCAATTCTTAATCAAGTTAGCTTATATGTTCAATCAAGTCAAGTACTTTCAGATTGGACATATAAACATAGGTCTATTTCTTTCTACTTTATCTGACTTGTGTGCGTGACTCTATAGGTTCAAATGCTAAGCCGATAGCACAGGAACCAATTCCTGCACTAATCGAGATACCATCTTGCAATGGTTCTCGACGTCCAGATAGATTGAATTATCGCAAAGGAATATTTCAGAATCCATACTCATGGTTACCGCATAATTCATCTTTTTGACCCTGGATGCTCTAGGATGGTCTCAGGTTAACTGTCAACCGAGATTGCTTCATCCATATTGTATTTCAACCTTTCAAATCCATCTCATGGATTACCCTAGCCAAGACTTTACTAAATTGAAATATAGTGATACATCAACTCTAATAATCTGAAGGGGTCAATCCCATCTTGATCCACATACAGACTTCGCAAGTACTTGACTGTACCCAGTAGCCTTCCGTCACTATATTAAAAATCTAGGTAGTTCAGCACCAAAGCACAGTGAGTTGCTTGCAAGTCACTATGATAATCTCATATCTGAAAGATATTTATACCCATATGTTTCACGAGCAGCTCTTGACAGCAGAACGCTCAGCAGGTGAGTCATTTGTTCAGTGACGATGTACCCTTATATCTCATCTGTATGCTATATCAATGTCACCACACTCCTTGATTAAGAGGATAATCAACCCAAATGACACACAACGACCTTCACTCGATAAACGTCATCATCCCGTAATGACGTATCATTTGATCGCAAACTTATTTAAGATCTATACGATAAATCTTTTTTTTATCGTACACTAGCATAGTTTTAGGGACTTCATCACAGTACAAGAGTTCAAGGAAGATGTCACTTTGTAATAAAAAATATTAGAATAACTTATTCAATAATCAATAATTCATATACAAGGATGAACTCAATCATCACATGATTGATTTTAGGATATAATTTTCAATAATTTTCACTTGGACTAAAGCCAATCGGGGCAGTATCTTATACCTATCTTTCATTTGAAGTCATTAAACTTTTTGATCCCGAGAGCTTTAGTGAAGGGATTGGCTAGGTTCTCCTTTTCGTTGATCTTCTGAAGCTCGACGTCATCTCGGTTCACGATCTCTCGCACTAGGTGATAGCGGGATATAACATATTTAGTGCGATGGTGTGACTTAGGTTCTTTCGCCTGAACTATGGCACTGGAGCTGTCATAATACAGCAGGACAAGACTATCAATGAAAGGTATAACTCTCAGCTCGATAATAAACTTTCACAACCACACCACCTCTTTTGCAGTATCCGATGCAGCAATGTATTCCGCTTCGCATACAGAATCGGCCACAGTATGTTGCTTAAAACTTTTCCAGCAAATAGCTCCTCCATTCAAGGTAAATACGTAGTCCGACATGCTTCTGCTGTCATCACAATCTGACTAAAAATTGAAATCAGTATATCCCACAAGTTTCAGATCAGAGTCTCTATAGATAACTTATTAATCTTTAGTATTTCTCAAATACTTAAGAATTATTTTTACAATTTTTTAATGCTTCTCATCCGGATCTGACTGGTACCTACTCACTACCCCTAGTGAATAGGCCACATCCGACCTCATACATATCATAGCATACATGATAGATCTCACTGCTGAAGCATATGGTATTCTACTCATACGCTCTCTCTCCTTAAGAGTTGTCGAACAATCTTTCTTGAAAAGAGTAATTTCATGGCCTATCGGAAGATAGCCTTTTTTGAAATTATCCATGTTGAATCACTTCAACAAGATATCAATGTACGTAGATTGGGACAATCCAAGCAACCTTCTAGATCTATCCCTATAAATCTTCATCTCTAGGATGTAGGATGCTTTTCTCAGGTCCTTCATGGAGAACTGTGATGATAACCATAGCTTCACACTCTGCAAAGTCGGAATGTCATTTTCTAGTAATAGTATGTCATCCACATATAGCACAAAAAAATGATCACAGAATCGGAAGCCCATTTGTAGACACAAGGTTCTTCTCCATTCCTAGCGAAGCCATACATTTTGATTACTTTATCAAAACATATGTTCCAACTCCTTGAAGCTTGCTTAAATTTATAAATTAACCTTTTCAGCTTGCACACTTTCGACTCGTCTGTAGATGTGAACCCTTCAGGTTGTATCATATACACCTCTTCTTCCAACTCTCCATTAAGAAAAATGATTTTGACATCCATCTGTCAGATCTCATAATCTAAGTATACAGCGACAGCAAGCATAATCTGGATGGACTTGAGCATTGCCATAGGAGAGAACGTCTCGTCATAGTCAATACCATAATACTGACAGTAATCCTTAGCAACTAAACGGGCTTTATAGGTCTTTATCTTTTCGTCCGCTCCTCTTTTTCTCTTGAAAATCCATTTACACCCTATGGGTTTTATCCCTTCAGATGGATTGACTAGTGTCCAGACACTATTGATCTTCATGGACTCCATCTCGGACTTCATGGTCTCAAGCTATTTTTAAGAGTCGGGCCTTTGTATGGCCTCCATATAGGTGATCGGATCCTCATCATTCTCATCAAGTTTAATAGGACCACCATCCTGGATCAAAAAATTATAGTATTTGTCTGGCTGACGCGGTACTTTATCGGATCTCTTTAATGGTGCCTCTACTGGCTCCGAATTTGATTCACCAATCAAACCTAATTTTATATGTGTCGGTCCTTTCATCTCATAAACTTTATCAAGTTCAATTTTACAGACATTAGCTCCTTCACCAAGGAACTCTTTTTTCAAAAAGACTGCCCAGCTGCTGACAAACACCTTTTATTCTGCAGCGAGGTAGAAGTAGTACTCTTTAGTTTTCTTTGGGTACCCTACGAACAAGCATCTATTAGACTTCGATCTAAGCTTATGACATAAGCTGGACACCTCCAGATCCTAAGATGTGAGAGCATCGACTTACGTCCAGTCTATATCTCATATGAAGTTTTATCGACAGACTTGCTGGGCACCTTATTCAAAATATAGCAGGCAGTCTCTAGAGCATATTTTCAAAAAGATATTGATAGACTGATAAAGTCCATCATGGATCGGACCATGTCTAACAAGGTTCGATTTTTCCTCTCGGACACACCATTATGTTGTGGTGTTCCAGGAGGGATCCATTGTGAGAGAATCCTATTTTCTTCTAGATATGTCAGAAACTTACTGATGAGGTATTCACCTCTTCGATCTGACTGAAGGATCTTAATACTCTTTTCAGTTTGTTTTTCTACTTCAGCACGGAACCGTTTGAACATTTCAAATGATTTTGACTTATGCTTCATAAGATAGACATACCCATACCTCGATAGGTCATCTGTAAACGTAATGAAGTAGTAGTATCCTTCTCTGACACTTATGTTCATAGGCCCACATACATCAGTATGTATTAGACCTAGGACATCACTGGCTCTTTCATCTTTTTCTTTAAAAGGTGACTTAGTCATCTTATCAAGTAGATAAGATTCATAGGTAGGCAATGATTCACAATCATCTATCTTAAGGACACATTCCTTGATCAACCTACCAATCCTATTCTTGTTTACATGATCAAGCCTATAATGCCAACCAAACGATTCCTATCCCTGCCTATCCGCCTACACCTGACGACAAATCTGAATGGGCAAAAAGACTTAGCTAAGCAAACGTACCTAAGAATCAGCCGGACTGAACGAAAGATAGGATTCGCTGACATTATCTATTTTGGGGTGTTTACTAGGTGTGTACATTACACTAACAGATCATGATATTATGTATATGCCATGTTTTAATTGTCTATGCATAATTGTAGTATCATTCATAATGATATCACAAAAATCATCCTTTATTATAAACTTGTAACCAAGTTTGGCCAAAAAGCTTATAGAGATGACATTCATCATAAAAGAGGAACAATAATGACAATCATCTAACATGACACTACTGGACTTGAAGACGAGCTGCAAAGTTTTCAAGGTCAGAACTAGAACAAGGCTTCCATCTCCAACGTTAAGGAACCGCTCACTCTCTCGAAATTTTTTACTTACTTGCAGTCCTTGCAATGAATTGCATATATTAATAGAACTTCTGGTATCCAATACTCAGGTAGCAGTATCACAAATAGAGAAATTATAAGGTGTTATCATATAAATACCTTGTGAAGCAACCACTTGCCTCTTTCTCTTGTTCTTAGGCCTGTTTGGATCAAGGATGGCTATATAAGTAGGATAATTCTTTTTCCAATGATCCAGCTTCTTACAGAAGAAGCACTTTGCCTGGCTCTTGTCAACTTTTGATGGTTTGCTCTGCTTGAAATCGACAGCATGAGATTTTTATACCTTTTTCTTATTTTTTATCCTAGAGGATCGATGCCCTACAGATGAACCTCCCACTAAATTCACTGGCTCCTTTTAGAGCTGGTGATCCTTCTCAAAAGTCTGCAGTAATCCTAGCAAACCATGGTAGTTTACTGCAGACTTCATCATTTTATAATGACTGAGAAAAGGTAGGTAGGATTTCGGTAGCAAATTGAGGATAGCATTCTTGCTTAACTGTTCATGCAACAGAAAGTCAAGTTTGCTAACGCATTCAATCTGCTCAATAATGTATAATATATGATCGATGACTGAAGCTCTCTCTCGCATACGGGCATTGAATACTGCGCAAGAGGTTTTATATCTCCCTGCATCCTCAGGGGTGCCGAATGACTCATTCAACATTTGAATCATCTCCTCAGATTGCGTATCCTCGAACTTACGACTAAGTTCATCATTCATAGCTACCCTCATCATGCAATGCACAGTCGTACGATCATTGAGCCACTTCATATAAGTGTCTCTCGCAGCACGAGGAGCATTAGCTACAGGTTCTTCAGGTGCCTGATTCGTAAGGACATACAAAATTCTTTCGTGCTCCAACATGATCTTCAACTTTCGATACCAGCTATTGAAGTTGGGTCCGGTGAGCTTGTCGCTGTCCAACAGTGAACAGAGGGATAGTGTGTTGGCCATAATTGAAAGAAAAAATATTAATCTATTAGTATATGAATTATTTTTTTAATCTTAAAGATATAGACTTTAGTCTAAAGGTCCTCCTACTATTTTTTTGTGAATTGGTAGTCTCTACCTCCAACTCGAGGAATTACATTAATTCTTTAGTGGGTACTAGAATCCACACGGACTGCATTCAGACCCGAGTGTGGCTCGGCCAACCCTAGTACATCCATGGGTAGGTTCATAACCAATTATTTTTTCAAACAATTTCTAGCATTGGGTTTTGTCCTAGACATACCTTCAGCAGGCGTGTGGCACCTCCACTGAAAATCCTGGTTAGGTCCAACCATTAACATGACACATCAAGTGCATCCAACAAACGGATGTCCAGGCCCGAGTGTGGCTCGGCCAACCTGATCATTGATTTGAAGGTACATCATGATGGTCATATGATGAATGATAATTTCAATACGTAATAGACACCAGGCGTGTAGCACCTTCAATGCCTATTTAGAATATTAAACTCATTATCACACACCTTAATGGGAGATAATGATCAAGTTATCTCATAACTTTATCACTTTATGGACCTAATAATTTAGAGGATTTGATTTTATTGACTTGAGAATAAGAGAAGAAGTCGACCTGCAAGCTACAAATCCTTCCACTGACTTCACCAAGTCATATAAAGGATTAAACACAAGCTGATCTAAAAATACTTAAATCAGTCATACTGATTCACTTTAATGGTATGGGTCTGCACGAATCGACTAGTAACCTAATCAAAACATAATCTATCATGTTGGTCAGGTAAGTGAGATCAGCGGGAGGGATCTGTCCTTCACTTATCGTAGACACATCTAGGTGAATAGCTCTTAATTAAAAATTACTTGATCGAATCTGCCAAACTTACCTTAGACACCAACTAGTTAATTAGTTTTGATTTGACACACTAGAAGATTCGGACTCAATCACGGAGCCATGATCATGGTCCATTTATTAGGATCAAATACATGGACTTGATCAAACTTTAACTATTGAGATTGATTTAGAGAAATACTGATCTAATCTAATTTAATACTTGATTAGATTTAATTAATTTCTCTACTTGGTCCATATGTATTCCTAACCCTAAGTCTAACCTATTAAAAGGACCTGATCCATGCTAACCCTTTGCTCATCATATTATGTGGTGTCTTAATGATCTTCAATTCTCAATTCTAGATCATTCAAATTTAATTCAAAATTAAGTGTGTGAAATGTGTGTTTCAGTTTGTAGAACTATTCTACAAAGATTTCAAGTGAAGCATACTATATATTTCAATATATGAAAATAAATTTTCATAATATGTTTAACAATTAAACATACATAGATATGATCTAAACTTTATTCATACATCTCATATATCATGATAACTTTTAGATCAATACCAATTACATCATATTGAACATGTAATTCAGATATAAAATAATTTTATATATGAATTTTATCCTATTATAATGAATCATAAATTACTTTAGATCTAATCTAAATATATTTATGATCAAAATAATACATAAAAATCTGTTCATTTTTTTTCTTCATGAAACTGGATCACAATGACACCCCTACATGTTATAAGAGAACCCATTGAATAGGCAAAAGAGAGATTAATCTCTTCAATCTCTTATAATCGGATGGTCTGGTGATCTCATCAATCTGAGTACTAGGCTACTAAGATCTGAAATCTAATTTCATATATAATTATATTAACATGCAATTATTGACAAAACTATTTTATGTCATAAACATATCCTTGATCTCATGAATTATGTTCTTCATCTAATCCAATTAGATTTGATGTATCATATACATCATATCAAATCTAAAACTTATCTTATACTGATTATAAAATTTTAATTTTAGATTTGATATCAAATAAAAAAAAAATTAGATGTAAATATGAACGCATAAGGAATTAATTTTTGATAAAATCTATTTTCATGTAGTGCTGAATTATGATAGGATTCAGATCTAAATATCCATCAAAATAGATCCAATTTAAATCTAAAATAATTCTCACTTCATAAGAAAAATAATAAAATAAAAATTTTATTAAAATAGATTTAAAATAAATTTTTAATCTATATTGTTTTTCATCAAAAATTCAGCAATAGCAGAATTCTGTTATAATAGATTTATAATAACCTCAATCAACCATTAATTAGGCACCTCTAATCCAATCAAAATCAGATCAAAAATTTTATATAAATAGATTTAAATAAGATTTAATGTCACACAAAAAATCTTAATTATATCTTATATAAATAATCATAAAAAATTTTATTTTATATGCATATATTTCAGACTTACTCTGATAACAGTTATAGGGAAGGAAACAGTTTTCCTCCAGAATGTACAGGTTGCATCTAAATTTTTTTTCTAATATTATACTTGTTTAAAGATCAAATCCTTATCTGAATCGCAGCAGAACCAGAGATCAAATATCAAATTATCTGATATAAACCTTTACGGAGATTTGGATATACAGACCCTCTACTTTCATGCACGTCAGACGTCGCAGAAAAATAGGATGAACTCCAATCCAATTGACTTCGCATACATAATTAATCGAAGGATGAGATGTGATGATGTGACATCTCACACCAATAGATAGGATACCCAAGAAGGATCCACGCCCAAGAAGAGGAGGCGGCAATAAAGGGAGAGATGTAGCAGATGAAGGACCTCTCTCTTCACACGTCTGTCTCTCTCTCTTTTTCTCTTCTTTCAATTTGATTTGTTTGCTATTCTATTCTCTTCTTTCATCCATAGGTAGAGACCCTCTCTATTTATAGATGATTCTCATGACCTAATGAGAGGAGGACTCTTTATTCAAATCTGATTTGAATTAGTCCAATACTCATAAAAGAAAGACTTCTACATGAGATATAATTGCCATCACTTATGATATCCACTTTGCACCCACTTTCACACCCACTTGGGACGCCCCAAATAACCACCAAACTAATTTTTGATTGTGCTTTATGAGTGGATATTCCCAGTACAAGTAGGAATACTCATATCTCATTCAAAACAGATCCGATTCGAATCCGATTCGAAGCCGGTTCGAAATAATTTTGAAAGACTGTCAATCCTAAACTCTTTAGGACTTTTGTACCAAGTCTAACTTAGATTTTGAACCTATTTAAGTCTAATTAATTTAGATCTAATCTGAAATTAATTAGTACTTAAATTCAATCTTTCATATGTTACATGGATCATAGATAGAAATTGTTTATCTCCGGGATTGAACCTGAACCTCATGTGTAGTGCTAGCTAGATATAGTCAACTCTTCAATCTCATTTGATCCATAACTTAATTCTCAATCAAGTTAGCTTATATGTTCAATCAAGTCAAGTACTTTCAGATTGGACATATAAACATAGGTCAATTCTTTCCTATTTTGTTTGACTTGTGTACGTGACTCCATAGGTTCAAATACTAAGTCGATAGTACAGGAATCAATTTCTGCATTAATCGAGATACTATCTAGCAATGATTTTCGACATCCAGATAGGTCGAATTATCGTAAAAAAATATTTCAGAATCCATACTCATGGTTACCGCATAATTCATTTTTTTGACTTTGGATGCTCTAGGATGGTCTCAGGTTAACTGTCAACCAAGATTGTTTTATCCATATTGTATTTCAATCTTTCAAATCTATCTCATGGACTACCCTAGCCAAGGCTTTACTAAATTGAAATACAGCAATATATCAATTTCAATAATCCGGAGGGGTCAATCCCATCTTGATCCATACACAGACTTCGCAAGTACTTGATTGTATCCAGTAGCCTTCCTTCACTGTATTAAAAATTCAGGTAGTTCGGCACCAAAGTACAATGAGTTATTTGCAAGTTACTATGATGATCTCAGATCTGAAGAACATTTATACCCATGTGTTTCGCGAGCAGCTCTTAATAGCAGAACGTTCAGCAGGTGAGTCACTTGTTCAGTGACGATGTATCCTTACATCTCATCTGTATGTATGCCATACCAGTGTTACCACACTCCTTAGTTAAGAGGATAACCAACCCATATGGCATACAACGACTTTCACTCGATAAACGTCATCGTTCCTTAATGACGTATCATTTGGTCACAAACTTGTTTAAAAATTATATGATAAATCCTCTCTTTATCATACACTAGCATAGTTCTAGGGCTTCATCACAGTACAAGAGTTCAAGGAAGATGTCACTTTGTGATGAAAAATATCAAAATAATTATTATTCAATAATCAATAATTCATATATAAGGATGAACTCAATCATCACACGATTGATTTTAGGACACAATTTCCAACACCATCTTCATCCTCTATATCAATATCAATTGGAATATCATTTACTTTTTTCATAGAAATATCATTTACATTCTTCATAGGAATATCCCTGGATATCTATTCAATATATACTTCAATCTCCTTGCTTGTAGGGATTTGCTTTATCATTTCTATGACATCTTGATCACACTTAAGAGATCTTAAACTATCGTTCCAAGCTTTTGTTGGTTCTCTTCAAAAATAATTCATACTTAGAAAATCACTGTATCTTAATTTCTCTAACATGTCATCAATTTCAAGCACAGACATCGTGTCTACATTACAATAGTCATAATAGTCAACCTTTCCATTAACATATGATTTATTTGGGAGTTGAACAAAATGACCACTATGATATAAAATAATGGTGAAATGTCCAGGATCATCTGCTATGAACAAAACAAAAAAAAATAGTGATAAATATATTACCATGAAAGTAGACCAATTTTAGAAACATATAAAAATAATGTAAGCGAGCTCAATGTAGTTTAATCACGACCAATAGAGTAAATATTGAAATAGAATAGCAATTAAATAGCTAGTGATTGCAGAACATAAGATAAAATCATAATTTATCTTGGACTTTGTGAAAGATACTTCATAAAAGACTTTAAAGCATAGACAATAGTAGCTCATTGAAGATTTTTTATCTTGAAAGCTGCTTTACTTGTTTACCCTTTCTAAAACAAAAACTAGCAATAGCTCTTCTGTTGAGACTCTATGTTGGCTTCATAGACAAACACGTCCCTATGTATGAATATAATAAAAATATAGCAAATAAAAATAAAAAATAAAGTACCTATTCTCAGTAGATATAATGTGACATTTACAACTGATACACGATCCAAAAATCATGGACCAATTAAGGGAGACTCAATAGAAAAATAGTAGTCAACTATAAGAAACACAGTAACAGCGGAAATAAAAAAATATAAAAAAAAGATCGACAATGTAGAGAAAATGCGGGCTTACTCTTATCATATTGACGACTCGAAATTGTAGATGTAATATTGTGCAACACAATCTCTTTTCCCTCAACCATCCCATTGTTTACTTCACTGTGACACCTCAACTATTTGTGAGGCAATCTACTATCTTTTTCTTTTCCAACTTCTCAATTAATAAAGACAAATCTAGGATTCAAGTGGTATGTGAATAGATGAATGGAAAGGATTCAGGGATCTGAACTTCTTTATTTTTTATTCTCAATTTTGATCGATGGATAGATGAACCCAAAAATCCTTAAATCATTCAGGCTTCCCTCCAACCATATACTAATATGACATATTTCCTCCCAACTCACTCTATCTGCCACGTCTTCAACCTATAAATGCCATCTAGTTGCCACGTCATATAAAAAAAACACCACAAGTGTAGTTCCATTTGATTGGCAATGAAACACTGACATTAAGGATCAAAATAGATCACATCCCATAAGTCAGGATTCTATTATAATTTTTTTTAAAGTTGGGGACTAAAATAATTTTGCATCCAAACCTCATAGACCATTTTAGTAACTAAGCTATATATATATATATATGTGTGTGTGTGTGTGTGTGTGTCATGCATACATGCCATACAAACACACATATTGTTGGATACATTATATGCATCATGCACACATATATGTATGTACATATGTTTGTATATATGTATATATGTACACACACATATATGCACATTGTATTAATGAATGGATGTATGCCTAACCTTTTTTTTTTTGGGAACCTGCGTGTATATAACAATTGAAATAAATTATAGCATTGCTATTTAGAAATATCAAACGGGGTGATCATCTCAACCTAATAAGCTCAGAATGATTTTGCTGTTACAATAGTTACTATCATATTAAACTAGTCAAAATCTGTGGTTACTCTTTAAAACAAATTGAACATTATAGCGAGATCCTAGATTAGGGAGCCAGGATTTTATTTATGTATCCTCGCTGTCTTTTAGTCTGCTTTGAGTTTGGAATCAATTGGTCACCTTCTTCTACCTTGTTTGTTTTCCACTCAAATTTGGAGGAACACGGGACAGATCAATGGGTCATGGACGTACAATTAGGAGAAGATAGCCGCTACAAAAGGCCATTTCCCCTGTGGAGGACTCTCACTTTTGCTATCGCTTGGTTAATCAGGAGAGAGAAACAATATTATCTTTCTCAAAAAAGCCTCCAACTCCCATGGCTTTCTCAGGAAAGCCATCACGACCAATTACTTATCCTGGGAAGTCATCACTCCAGACAACCTCCTTCCACCTACTCTCTTCTAAATTGTCCACTCTTTTATAAGTTGCGCGTCCCTTTCTGGACGTCCTATTATTTGTTTTGGCAGTGTCTTCTTCTAGGTATAGCTCCTTCTATAGTTATTCTTCATTTTCTTGATAAATCCGGTGGAGCTAGTCTCCTCCATGTTTTCAAAAATAGTTCCATCATAATATGATACAAATATATATGGTAAGAACGTACTTCAGAATGCGAACAAATATACGGACAGTAGTGGGACTACGGGTGCCACCACACCAGCACTAGAACACCGAATCTTGTCAGATATTAGTGGAACAATATAGCAATACATGCCAGAAAGATCTATATAAGTCTTGCAAAGCTTTAAAAGAAAAATAGAAAGAAATATATTTGTTACCGCACTGTGCAATCACGATCTAGTTCAAAGTTCTCAGCGCATATATAACTTTGGGACTGTTAGTGCAAAAATTCACCTGCGTCGGAGAAGCTGGAGTCGAGGGAGTCGCGGTCGCCGCCAGGACCTGCAAAAGAAGTCTAAACCGGAGTTGGGGTTGCTCCGGCAAGACCCTCCGACGCTCAAGTCAATTCTCTGCCTCAACAAGAATGGAGTGTTCGAACGAAAATTTTAGCAGAATTTTGAGATAGAAAATGAGAGCTTAGAGAATAACGTATCTGGGGTCCTTTTTTATAGGCGGGGGGCGCGATAGGCTGATAGCGACGTTTGTAACCGTCTGGCAGTGGGCCGTTCGGGGCCAGAAGGAGCTTGTTATGAAGAGTAGTGGAGTGTAATCGTGGCCATCACCGTGACCTGCCACGTGGAGTCTGTTGCGGAGAGTGGAGCGGCGTCCATTGTCGTGACTTGCCAGAGAGTGGAGGAGCCACGTGATATCTGTCGCAGGAAGTGGAGCAGAGTCGTGGCCATTAATATGGTCTGCCAGGGAGTGATGGAGCCGTGCGGAATTCGTCGCAGGAAGTGGAGCAGAGTCGTGGCCATTATTGTGGCCTGCTAGGGGGTCCGGACCTGTCGGTCGAAGTTCGGTTGGAGTCCGATCTCCGTAGAAGCCCGGATGGGGATCATTTGTCGAAGAATCTCGGTCGAGGTCTGTCTGCAATAGAAATCCGAAAGGAATTCGTCCACAATGAATCCGGCATGGACCGCCCGTGATAGAAATTTGAAGTAGATCGTTTGTAGCAGAAGCTCGGAGTGGGTCGCTTGCAGTAGAAGCTCGGAGTCCGACCCTTGTAAAAATTCAGGGTGAGGTCTACCTACAACAGGAGTTCAGGGCGGAAGTCTGGCTCCTGTAGGAGCTCGGACGAAGTCTATCTGTTCGGGAAAGGAGTCCGGATGAAGTCTTCCTGCAGTTGAAGTTGGGGACGAAGTCCGGCTCCCGTAGGAGTCCGAATGAAGTCTTCCTGCAGTTGAAGTCGGGGACGAAGTCCGACTCCCGTAGGAGTCCGGATGAAGTCTTCCTGCAATTGAAGTCGGGGACGAAGTCCGACTCCCGTAGGAGTCTGGATGAAGTCTTCCTGCAGTTGAAGTTGGGGACGAAGTCCGGCTCCCGTAGGAGTCCGGATGAAGTCTACCTGCAGTTGAAGTCGGGGACGAAGTCCGGCTCCTGTAGGAGTTCGGATGAAGTCTTCCAGCAGTTGAAGTTGGGGACGAAGTCCGGCTCCCGTAGAAGTCCGGATGAAGTCTACCTACAGTTGAAGTCGGGGATGAAGTCCGGCTCTCGTAGGAGTCCGGATGAAGTCTACCTGCAGTTGAAGTCGGGTACGAAGTCCGGCTCCCGTAGGAGTCCGGATGAAGTCTTCCTACAGTTGAAGTCGGGGATGAAGTCCGGCTCCCGTAGGAGTCCGGATGAAGTCTACCTGCAGTTGAAGTCGGGGACGAAGTCCGGCTCCCATAAGAGTCCGGATGAAGTCTACCTGCAGTTGAAGTCGGGAACGAAGTCCGGCTCCCGTAGGAGTCCGGATGAAGTCTACCTGTAGTTGAAGTTGGGGATGAAGTCCGGCTCCCGTAGGAGTCCGGATGAAGTCTTTCTGCAGTTGAAGTCGGGGATGAAGTCCGGCTCCCGTAGGAGTTCGGATGAAGTCTACCTGCAGTTGAAGTCGGGGATGAAGTCCGGCTCTCGTAGGAGTCCGGATGAAGTCTACTTGCAGTTGAAGTTGGAGACGAAGTCTGGCTCCCGTAGGAGTTCGGATGAGGTCTTCCTGCAGTTGAAGTTGGGGATGAAGTCCGGCTCCCGTAGGAGTCCGGATGAAGTCTACCTGCAGTTGAAGTCAAGGACGAAGTCCGGCTCCCGTGGGAGTCCGGATAAAGTCTAGCTGCAGTTGAAGTCGGGGACGAAGTCCGGTTCCCGTAGGAGTCCGGATGAAGTCTTCCTGCAGTTGAAGTTGGGGACGAAGTCTGGCTCCCGTAGGAGTCCGAATGAAGTCTTCCTACAGTTGAAGTTGGAGACAAAGTCTGGCTCCCATGGGAGTCCGGATGAAGTCTACCTGCAGTTGAAGTCGGGGATGAAGTCCGGCTCCCGTAGGAGTCCGGATGAAGTCTTCTTGCAGTTGAAGTTGGGGACGAAGTCCGGCTCCCGTAGGAGTCCGGATGAAGTCTTCCTGCAGTTGAAGTTGGGGACGAAGTCCGGCTCCCGTAGGAGTCCGGATGAAGTCTACCTGCAGTTGAAGTCGGGGATGAAGTCCGGATGAAGTCAACCTGCAGTTGAAGTCGGGGACGAAGTCTGGCTCCCGTGGGAGTCCGGATGAAGTCTACCTGCAGTTGAAGTCGGGGACGAAGTCCGGCTCCCGTGGGAGTCCGGATGAAGTCTACCTGCAGTTGAAGTCGGGGACGAAATCCGACTCCCGTAGGAGTCCGGATGAAGTCTTCCTGCAGTTGAAGTTGGGGACGAAGTCCGGCTCCCGTAGGAGTCCGGATGAAGTCTTCCTGCAGTTGAAGTTGGGGACGAAGTCTGGCTCCTGTAGGAGTCCGGATGAAGTCTACCTGCAGTTGAAGTCGGGGATGAAGTCCGGATGAAGTCTACCTACAGTTGAAGTCGGGGACGAAGTCCGGCTCCCGTGGGAGTCCGGATGAAGTCTACCTGTAGTTGAAGTCGGGGACGAAGTCCGGCTCCCGTAGGAGTCCGGATGAAGTCTAGCAGGTGGTGGACCACCGCCGAAACTTGGGTGGAGTCCGCCCGTCGTGGAAAATCTGGTCGATGCCGGTGGGGGTTTATCCGTCGGCAGAACTTGGGAATGTTGCGGAGGCTCGACTGACGGAGAGGTTTCGGAAGGATGCCGTCGAAGGTCGGTCGTCGGTAGAACCCCTGGAGGGTCACTCCTGGTACGAACTTTGACTGGGGGGGCTATTTTATACCCAACACCAGTCCCCCTACTTTCGAGTTTGATTTTCGAATGAAGGAAGTACAGAGAAATTTTCACAGCCGAAGTTGTCCCCTTGAATCCTGTGCACGATCGCCCTCAGATATTCTGGTATTTAATACGCGCGTGCCGGAGTCTTTTCAAATCGCGACGATCCGAAGGGACCTTTCGGAATTTTCGCTGGAGCGTTGGCCTAGATACGGTGCAGTAATGGCTCTGTCAGCTGTCAACCGCTTTTAGCCGCCTGCTGTGGCGAGTGGGACACGTGGCGAGCGTGGGTCGGCCTGGGGAGATCCGCGATCATTATAGCGCCGGATCTCAGGGTCTATTTAAACCCGCCTTTCTGCCTTCAGGAGTCGCATTCCGTCTGAGAGTTCTGTCGGTGTCTGCCTTCTCTCTGAGAGCTCTGACCCTCTTTGGCGTCCACCTTGGCCCTAAGCGTTCTTCGAGTCATCCCTGTCCTCGCACCTCTGCATCCTTCGGAGCGACTTAGGTTAGTCCTGAAACTTTCGTTTCTCTTCTTGCCATCTAGGTGCCCTTTCTCCTCCATTTTTCTTCCGCCGCATTCCCCTGGTTTGGTCCCCTGCGAACCTTTCGCCTCTTATTTTGCCTGATTTCTTCGAGATTTTTAGGGTCCTTGTTTGAAATGTCTTTCGACACCTCCACCTCTAGTGGTTCCGGGAGTTCGTCCGCCTCAGCCCCCCAGAACCCTCATACTGTAGATGAACCCTCATCTAGGGCTGGGCCTCGCCCAGTTTTTGCACCGAGCGCCATTCCTTGTTCTCTGACTCCGGATGAACTTTTACTGATAAGGGTTCAGTATGAAGTTCCTCCGGAGTATGATCTGGAGCTTCTTGGTCCCGTCGACCGGGCTAGCGCCCCCTACCCGACCGTTTCTGCCTGTATCTGGAGGCCTTCCATGCTGGGCTCCGTCTTCCGCTTTCGCCCTTCGTCGTCACTCTTTTCCATTTTTTAGACATTTCCTTAGTTTCAGTTACGCTGAATTCCTTTAGGTTTCTGATAGGATTCCTCTCCCTTTACCATGTAGTCGAAGTTCAGCCATCTCTTTCTTTGTTTAGGCATTTTTACACCTTCAAGCGCTACCCCTTGACAAAGGACTGGTGGTATTTCTCCCCCCAGTTTGGCAAGAAGGAGTTGCTGAAAGATGCTCCCTCTTCAATCCATAACTGGAAGGGGAAGTACCTCTTCGTCCAATACCCGACCTTGAGGCTGGGATTGCCCCCTTGGGGCTCCCTAAGGGACTCTATCCGCCGGGCCCCTAGCCTGGGGGAGGACGACCTTCATGCCGTCCGGAAGCTTCTTAGTTATTCAGCTCCTTCCCTTCCCAACCTTCTGAAGGAGCAGTTTTTGTTCAACATCGGCTTGAGCCCCCTGGATTCTGTGAGTATCTCATCTTTCCTTTCCTCTACTTTTCTCTTGCTCTGCTTCTCTCCCCTTCTTTTTTTTTTGTGTCACTTCTTCCTTTTTCACCCCATCACTGATCTCTTTTTTTTTTTCTCTCTCTCTTTTTTTTTTTTTGAGGAATGGACGCCGAAGCAGCACGGATGCTCGCTAGGGGTCTCAAGGCTCACAAAAGAAAAGGCGTCGCAGCCTCCGGATCGACAAAGAAGGTCAGAATGGAAGAGACGAGCTCGACCACGTCTGCCTAGGCAGCCCTCGCGATCGACGTTCCTTCAGACACCGAACCTCCGGCTCCTCGGGCCTCTTCAAGGAGTTCCCCCGCTGAGGTTCCCGCTTCGGGGGTTCGCTTCGAGGAGGTGCCAGGGGTTGAGAGGGGGAGGAGAAGGAAGTCGGTGGCCCGCAGGGTGAGTAGCCGCCGAGCCGACATCGAAGAGTCCCACGGTCCCGAAGGAGAGCCGGAGGAGAATCCCTTTAATGACAGGGACCTGATAAAGCGACTGATCGACGGCTGCATCCTGCCCGAAGTCGTCTAGAGGATTGATGCGCCGATCCCGAATAGCAGGTTTGGGACTCCCTAGGGTCCTTTGTCGAGGTAAACAGATTCACTTTCCTCCTTCCCTTCGCACCTTCATTTAATTAGCTTCTCAACCTTCGTTCTGACCTCCTAGCCGCCCTTGCAGATCGAGCACCAGCTCCTTGCCAACATCGAGGCGACGAACCGGGCGAGGAGGGACGCCATCCAGGCGGAGGAGAGTCGTCGGACCGAAGTCATTCGCCTCAAAAAAAGGCTGCCGAGGTAGTCAACCTCCAAAAGGCCTTTGAGAAAGAAAAGCAGACCTCGGAGGAGATGGTGAGGAAGGCGGAGGCCGAGGTCACAAATTTGACGGAGCAGATTCCAGTCTTGATCTTGGAGGCCAGGGTTCTAGCGGTGGAGGAGTTCAAGGCCTCTGCAGAGATGAGGGACCTGAACGTCAAGTTCGGCCAAGAAGCATTCATCAAAGGATTCGAGCTATGTCAAGAGAAGGTGGTCAAAAAATTTCCCAAGCTCGACCTCAGCTTTTTGGATGAGGCGTCTGAAGGCGAAGCCGGGCCCTCTCCCACTGCTACTGCCACCGCAGGCCCCCTTTCGGGAACACCGAGCTCCCCAACTCCTATTTCAGAGGTCTGAGATATCTGACTTTGTATTTTTCTTTTATTGCAATTTTTTTTCCTCTTGTCTTTAAGAAATATTCAATCAATAAAATTGGGTTTCTCCTTTTGGAGGGCTTCTCCATCCTTCTTCCCCCCTCTCTTTTTTTTTCTCTCTGTAATGAGGCGCGCCTTGACGCTTTTGTCTCCCGATGGCAGTGTCCTGCCGAAGCGCTTCCCTTGCCACAGAAAATTCCGCTGAAGTCCATGATCCAACGTCTGAAGAAGAAAGCTCATCATTTAGCAAAAAGATCGAAGGAGATGGATGACGAATTTTGCAGGTTGAGGGAGAGTCATTCTGAGGCCACCGCGGAGGCCACCCACTTTCGGAACCTCCACGTGAAGGAGATCATGGAGTACAGTCGGAGGAAAGCGAACTTCGAGAAGGAGCTCGAGGAACATAAGAAGCGCGCTAGCGATCGATCTTGGGCCCAAGCTGTCAGGATCAGCTCTCTCAGAGTGGAGCTGTCGGCTGCACAGGAGAGGATTAGCCAGTTGGAAGGAAGCTCGTCCCGGCTTCCGACTCGGGCCGACTGCGATCGGGAATGGTCGAAGAAGTTCTCCGACCTTCAGCAACAGCTCTAGGATGCTGAGGCGAGCTATAACGCATACTATGCCGGCTGGTGCAAGCAGGTGGATGACTATAGGGGGAAGCTCAGGATGGCGACCGACGAGGTTGCCCGCCTTCAAAGGCAGCTAGCTGAAGGAGCTCAGTTTGCTCCCGTTCGGGATCCCGACGAACTCCAATCCCTGAGAAGAACCGTAGAAGAGCTATCTGTCGTCCTTGGGGAGGGGAAGGCCGAGCTGTAGTAATTGAAGATCCAGCTGGTATACGAGCAGCGGACAGTCAAAGACGCAGAGGCGGAATCCGAGGTCCTGAGAAAAAGGCGTAGAGAGGTGGAGAACGAAAGCCAGCGGCTTCATCGGAGATATATGGAGATGCTAATGAGAGAGAAGGAATTGGAAGAAGAAGTCGAGAGCTTAAAGCACTCCCTGATGAGGGTCGAAGCCGAAAGTTCGAAGTCGGAGGAAACCGGGCCCCCTTAGGGCTCTTTTTATCTTTCATCCTTCTAGGTGTCTTCTTTTGCCGCTTGTCTATTTGTTGTCGTTGTTGTTGTTGTTTGTTGTTGTGTGTTTTTTTTTTGGGCCTTCCAAGCTCTGTAATGCACACTTTGCTAATGAAATGAAAAGGTCTTTGTTACCTTACCCGTACGTCGTGTTGAATTATCGTGCACCGGACATCTTTCATTTTTGTCCCGTGCGATGTCGATGTTGTTCGAAGGTTCCTTGTTCATCTTTGTATTAGGTCGTCATTACCGAGTTTCTTGCATTTTTGATTGGTTCGGCATCGATGTCGCTTCGAGGTTCCTAGCTATCGCCGTGTCGATTTGTCTTTTTGTTCACGACCGTAGATCTTACTTTCTCTTCCTCCCTCTTCATAAAGACGAGGTCCTTTGTGCTTTTAGTGTAGTTTGGCCTCCATTTTTCGTTGGGGTAGCTCGCCGCTGTTCCTTCACGTTTTCCTCCTTCTTTTAGGCAAGGGTTTTCCCTAGCCTTTTACAGAGTCGCGGTAGCGTAGAAGGGCCGTCGAGAAGATTTTTTTCTTTCTTGTCAGGTCTCGAATGACCGGATCTTAATTGGTGTCAGGACGAGGTTCTTCTGATGTGATTGGTTTCAGCTCAGGTTAGGACGAGGTTCTCCTTCTGTTCCTAAAAGGGCTGTGGGGGCACATATGGGCACTGCATGGCCTCTCCCCCCATCCGGTCTACAAACAACCGGGCCTTTGACCTTGCTCATGTTAGGGCGAGGTTCTCCTCCTGTCCCTAACATGGCTGTGGGGGCGCATATGGGCGCTGTATGGCCTCTCCCTCCATCCGGTCTATAAATAACCGGGCCTTCGACCTTGCTCATGTTAGGGCGAGGTTCTCCTCCTGTCCCTAACATGGCTGTGGGGGCGCATATGGGCGCTGTATGGCCTCTCCCCCCATCCGGTCTATAAATAACCGGGCCTTCGACCTTGCTCATGTTAGGGCGAGGTTCTCCTCCTGTTCCTAACGTGGCTGTGGGGGCGCATATGGGCGCTGTATGGCCTCCCCCATCCGATCTACAAATAATTGGGCCTTCAACCTTGCTCATGTTAGGGCGAGGTTCTCCTCCTGTCCCTAATATGACTGTGGGGGCGCATATGGGCACTGTATGGCCTCTCCCCCTATCCGGTCTACAAATAAATCGGGCCTTTGACCTTACTCATGTTAGGGTGAGGTTCTCCTCCTGTCCCTAACATGGCTGTGGGGGCGCATATGGATGCTGTATGGCCTCTTCCCCCATCCGGTCTACAAATAATCGGACTTTCAATTTTGACCACATTAGGATTTATTTTCATTGTCCGAAGGGGTCATCCCCTGTCGTTACAAGTCCATGCCAAAAAGGAAAAGATATGCAGACCTGAAAGGAATCTTGATTTAAAGCGGGATCGTTCGTAATACATTTACAAATTTTTCAAATCCTAGGGCCGTATAAGGTCTGCTTCCTGTCAAGGTCCTCCAGAGACGGAGTTGATGATCTCAATAGGAGGCCGATCTCCGGGCTGCTCTTCTCTCCTTGGTGGCTCAGGCTGCGGCAGAGCCCTTGATCGATCATCTTTACCCTCTGACCGGCGTCGAATGAACCTGTCGAGCCGACCTCGTCGGATAAGCTCCTCGATCTCATCTCAGAGCTGAATGCATTCCTCCGTGTCGTGGTCGTGGTCACGATGGTAGAGGCAGAACTTATTAGGATTGCACTTCCCGGGATGCGTGCGCATCCTTTCTGGCCTAGAGAGCTGCTCTCTGACTTCCATCAGCACCTGGGTTTTCGATGCATTGAGGGGGGCATAGCTGCGGAATCTTCCTGGGGGAGAGCCCCGTCGAACCCGGTGCTCCGGGCTTCTCTGCCTGCATGCTCAGGGAGGAGTCTGGGCGCGCTTGTGCTCGGGAGGAGTTCGAGAACGCGGCCGAGCTTCTCTCAGCCCTTTTTCGATTGCGGGCTTACTCGAGTCTCCCGCCTGTCGCTCTCTCGTGGTCTCCTCATCCTTCATTTTGAAGGCTTCTTCTGCTCGGGCGTACCCTTCGGCCCGAGCCAACAGATCAACAAAATCCTTAGGGCACTTCTTTTCCAGGGAGAATAAAAGGTCGTTCTTCTGAAGGCCGCCTTTCAGAGCGGCCATCACGATCGATTGGTCTAAGTTCCGGACCTCCAACGCGGTGACATTGAAACGATTGATGTAAGCCCGGATGGACTCCCCCTCCCTCTGCTTGATGTTGATGAGGGACTCCGAACCCTTTCGGGGACGCCGGCTGCTAACAAAATGAGCCACAAACTGGTGACTCATCTGATCAAAGAAAAAGATGGTACCCGGCTTCAGCGTCGAGTACCAATTTTTTGCCACTCCCTTCAAGGTAGACGGGAAAGCTTAGCATAGGACGGCGTCGGGTGCACCATGAAGCAGCATCATTGTCCGGAAGGCCTCCAGGTGGTCAACTGGGTCCGAAGTCCCGTCGTAGCTTTCAAATTGAGGGAGCTTGAAGTTTGGCGGGATCGGTTCCTGTATGATCATTTGAGAAAAGGGAGGGTCAATACAAATGTCCTCACCATAAGCGGGGGGTGCGTGGCGGAGTTCCTCGATCCGTCGATTCATCTCCCGGAGCCTTTGATCCAGAAAATCTTCTCAACTGTGGATCTCGAGGGTCTTCTGGCAGAATAGAGGTAGAGATCTTCCAGGAGTAGAATCGTGATCCGACTGCGGGCTCTCCACCCTCGGATTCGTCTTTCTGGGAAAGACGGGGCGGCTGGCCCAAGTGGCCCGTCCTACTGCCGGATTTTGGAGTTCCGACGACATTCTCTCCAGTCGCACTGACGTCTGCGGCTGTTGCTGCTGCTGTATGGCCTGCACCGCTTCAGCGAGGCCTCTGACCTGTTGGACCAGTAGGTCGAATTGTTCTACGCCAACTGCCGTTGCCAGAGGAGGAGGAGGAGGCTGGGAAATCGGAGGTGAGGTCGGAGCCTGAGATCTGACTGCGGAGGCCGTGGATCACCGTGTGGATGCTTTGCGGAGAGGCATCGGGCGAAGATCTAGTGGGGGAAGGAGGAGAGGACGTCCGAAAAGATGACCGGAGGTGGTCCTGTTGAGCGCTCCTTTAAGAACAAGGGTACTGCGAAGACACAGCCCTTCCTCTAGCGCCAATCCTGTTGGTGCAAAAATCTGTCTGCGTCGGAGAAGCTGGAGTCGAGGGAGTCGCGGTCGCCGCCAGGACCTGCAAAAGAAGTCTAAACCGGAGTTGGGGTTGCTCCGGCAAGACCCTCTGATGCTCAAGTCAGTTCTCTGCCTCAACAAGAATGGAGTGCTCGAACGAAAATTTTAGCAGAGTTTTGAGATAGAAAATGAGAGCTTAGAGAATAACGTATCTGGGGTCCCCTTTTATAGGCGGAGGGCGCGATAGGCTGATAGCGACGTTTGTAACCATCTGGCGGTCGACCGTTCGGGGCCAGAAGGAGCTTGTTATGAAGAGTAGTGGAGTGTAATCGTGGCCATCACCGTGACCTGCCACGTGGAGTCTGTTACGGGGAGTGGAGCGGCGTCCGTTGTCGTGACTTGCCAGAGAGTGGAGGAGCCGCATGATATCCGACGCAGGAAGTGGAGCAGAGTCGTGGCCATTATTGTGGTCTGCCAGGGAGTGATGGAGCCGCGCGGAATCCGTCGCAGGAAGTAGAGCAGAGTCGTGGCCATTATTGTGGCCTGCCAGGGGGTCCGGACCTGTCGACCGAAGTTCGATTGGAGTTCGATCTCCGTAGAAGCCTGGATGGGGATCATTTGTCGAGGAATCTCGACCGAGGCCTGTCTGCAATAGAAATCCGAAAGGAATTCGTCCACAATGAATCCGGCACAGACTGTCCGTGATAGAAATTTAAAGTAGATAGTTTGTAGCAGAAGCTCGGAGTGGGTCGCTTGCAGTAGAAGCTCGGAGTCCGACCCTTGTAGAAATTCAGGGTGAGGTCTACCTGCAACAGGAGTTCAGGGTGGAAGTCCGGCTCCCGTAGGAGCTCGGACGAAGTCTACCTGTTCGGGAAAGGAGTCCGGCTCCCGTAGGAGTCCGGATGAAGTCTTCCTGCAGTTGAAGTTGGGGACGAAGTCCGACTCCCGTAGGAGTCCGGATGAAGTCTTCCTGCAGTTGAAGTCGGGGATGAAGTCCGGCTCCCGTAGGAGTCCGGATGAAGTCTTCCTGCAGTTGAAGTCGGGGACGAAGTTTGGCTCCCGTAGGAGTCCGGATGAAGTCTTCCTGCAGTTGAAGTCGGAGATGAAGTCCGGCTCCCGTAGGAGTCCGGATGAAGACTACCTGCAGTTGAAGTCAGGGACGAAGTCCGGCTCCCGTAGGAGTCCGGATGAAGTCTTCCTGCAGTTGAAGTTGGGGACGAAGTCCGGCTCCCGTAGGAGTCCGGATGAAGTCTACCTGCAGTTGAAGTCGGAAACGAAGTCCGACTCCCGTAGGAGTCCGGATGAAGTTTTCCTGCAGTTGAAGTCGGGGACGAAGTCCGGCTCCCGTAGGAGTCCGGATGAAGTCTACCTGCAGTTGAAGTCGGGGACGAAGTCCGGCTCCCGTAGGAGTCCGGATGAAGTCTACCTGCAGTTGAAGTCGGGGATGAAGTCCGGCTCCCGTCGGAGTCCGGATGAAGTCTACCTGCAGTTGAAGTCGGGGACGAAGTCTGGCTCCCGAAGGAGTCCGGATGAAGTCTACCTGCAGTTGAAGTCGGGGATGAAGTGCGGCTCCCATAGGAGTCCGGATGAGGTCTTCCTGCAGTTGAAGTTGGGGATGAAGTCCGGCTTCCGTAGGAGTCCGGATGAAGTCTACCTGCAGTTGAAGTCGGGGACGAAGTCCGGCTCCCGTGGGAGTCTGGATGAAGTCTACCTGCTGTTGAAGTCGGGGACGAAATTCGGCTCCCGTAGGAGTCCGGATGAAGTCTTCCTGCAGTTGAAGTTGGGGACGAAGTCCGGCTCTCGTAGGAGTTCGGATGAAGTCTTCCTGCAGTTGAAGTTGGGGACGAAGTCCGGCTCCCGTGGGAGTCCGGATGAAGTCTACCTGCAGTTGAAGTCGGGGACGAAATCCGGCTCCCGTAGGAGTCCGGATGAAGTCTTCCTGCAGTTGAAGTTGGGGACGAAGTCCGGCTCCCGTAGGAGTCCGGATGAAATCTACCTGCAGTTGAAGTCGGAGACGAAGTCCGGCTTCCGTAGGAGTCCGGATGAAGTCTAGCAGGTGGTCGATCACCGTCGAAACTTGGGTGGAGTCCATCCGTCGTGGAAAATCCGGTCGACGCCGGTGGGGGTTTATCCGTCGGCAGAACTTGGGAATGTTGTGGAGGCTCGGCCGACGGAGAGGTTTCGGAAGGATGCCGCCGAAGGTCGGACGTCGGTAGAACCCCTGGAGGGTCACTCCTGATACGAACTTCGGTTGGGAGGAATATTTTATACCCAACAGGGACCATACTAGATCCGTGATCCATGGCCTCCATCACCTTTTGGTCCATCAGGTCACTTACATCCTAAAGATGTTACTTGGGTCCAATGGCAAGGCTCCTGCGTTAGTTAATTCTGGGGACATTATCAGGCGAACAAGAATGGATCTAGAGCGAAATCACTCTTTTTTTTTCTTTTTTCTTTTTCTGGTGTATGTGTAATCCATCTTAGATCTGATCTATCCAATAATCTCTAAATTCAGGTATAACTCTTGCATGGGTCCTATAAGTTTTAGTAGTACTCGGAACAACTAGCCAATAATTAACCTTGTTTCTCTCGTCTTTTGAGTAATCAACGATGAGAAACTTTGAAAGACTGCTCCCTTGTTGGCTAATGGTAGTATTTAGCGTTCCCAACGGGGCAAATAAGAGCATATACAGGACTCATAAGAATGGCGAAGAGAACCACGTCGCTGGTGACATCTCAAATCGGACAGTATGCTATTCGCGATCAGATACCCTCCACTCCCAGGTGCGGGCCCACCACTCTATGGTGGGTCCCAAATGGCTCTATTATTATGGAGATGTGGGACCCATCCACCACGTAATAACATTTTTTTTTCTTGCCTCCCATAATTGCAAGCGACAAAAGGCCAGGCTATGTGCAAGTGCAAGTATATGCGTGTGATATGTCGTCAACCTTAGCAGTGCATTGCATCCATATCATATTTTGAACCTAAGGTCGGGCGCTTTAAACGGGGAAATATTAGGAGACAGGACCAGGGAGAGGACACTTTCCCTACAACATCAAGATGATGAGATAATTGAAGTAAAGTTTAACTTTTGCTAGCTATGGCCATCACAATCACGTGTGACAGATACACGAACCAAAAGCAGAAAGTTAATCCCAGAAGATGATTGTTTTGGGGCTGAAGAGAGGCTGCTGCTGGATCTTATGAAGCTGAGCTAAGATTAATTAACATGTGTTTGATCTAATTGTGGAGATTATCAGAGTTGGCACCTTCAGAACCAATAAGAGCAGAGTGTGTGGCAGCGTGAATTGGTCAACCCTCGTCCCTCGCTTCTGATGCTTGTCAAGTTCATGGGACCCACATTAGGGATGTTGGTACGAGAGTAGAATTTATTAAGTGGGAGGGGGGCCCGCCCTCTCTAGAAAATGACTTCGACTTTAGCTCCCAGCTGCGATGGCACTCTTTATCCGCGAGAAGAGAAGAGGACAGCTCATTATTGCTTACTTACCTTGGGCAGTTACAATGTTATGCTTTTCGCTTCAACCGTAATCCTTTAATTAAGAATCCAATGACATGATTTCTTTTTTTTTAAAAAAAAATGTGTGCCAATATCCAAATCCAATAACATTATCATTTAGCCACCTCTCCCACCGAGACATAATGAATATCCATCAACATAACATTAGAAGGAGAAAAAAAAATTAATTGATAATTAAGATGCTAAAAAAATATTATTAAAAAAAATAAAATTTTTAGTTATAAATTGAATATATTGATAGTATAAAAATACATACGGACATACATTTAGTCACATCGGTTATTCATCGGAAAGATCTTAAATATTTATACAGGGTCAAAAAATTCAAATAATATTTTTCGACTATTTTTTGAATGAAGTCCTGTGTTGTGACAATCAGAGCCGATCCGAGCTATAGCCTATGGACTAAGAGATACTGCATCACAAGTTCATCAGGACTCATCACGAACCAATCATGATGTTTATAAATGGATATATGGATTTGAACCCTTAGTTTGACGAGAACGTCAGGACTTAAATAAGAAAAGTATGTGAGGACTCGTATGGGCATATATTTAGTTCAATATCGATTATTCGCTAGAAAGATTTTGGGTACTTATATAAGATCAAGAAATTCAAATAATACCTTTTCACTAATATTTTTGGATGAGATTCTGAATTATGACGGATAATATTTTGTAAATGAGATCTATTACACACATATATAAGTTATAAAGTAATTTTAGTATATAAAGAAAAAGGGTTTGGACTAAGAAAAAAAATCCCACATCTTTAATAGCCACAAATTTTTAACCAATTTTAATGGTTCCAAGAACCACATGCCATCACTAATGTAAGATTGCCGTATTGTAATCATTTTTAGATTAAAAGATTATAAGATTTGATCAGAAAGATGGACTTATGTGAAAATGTTATCTATTAATTTCTAGATCATGCTTTTCTGCATTTCATTGTTTAAGCATTACGACAATAATCATTTGAAAAGTAATAACTTTTTTGGATATGCGTATTGTTGTTGAGTAAGTAAGTAACTAATGAACAAAGGAAGTGAAATTGTAAGAATAAAAACTGTGCTGTCGATAGCAATTCCATTTTTGTGAGTGCATAGTGTTAATCCAATGTTTACTTTTATCATCTTAGATATTATATTTTATAAACCATACAAGCTCATAAATGATCAACATGTCATTGCATGTGGTAAATAATTTTGAAAGTAACTTTCCATCAATGTGCTTTAGTGGTTAAAAAAAATTTGTGTATTGCAGTAAATTATCATGCAATAACAGCATCTGAACATGGAAGCAATATTTGGATCAGTTTCATGAATCAAACTATACCAAGGCAAAGTTTGAATAATTTTTATGATTGGTTTTCGATCACAGAATTCATGTGATGAGTTAATACTGAATTTCTTGACAAGGTAATTCACAAGAAAATCTAGAAATACACGACTTGAATGAAAGTCTAGACGAACTATCTATAGTATTTAGACCCTTTTAAGTGGAGAGTATCTTTTAAAGATTTCTCAAAATGAAATGAATGATTAAGTTTTATGCCAAAGGTAAGTTTCAATTGACAGTAACCAAAATCTAACGTAAAGTCATTCAATTAATATAAAAGACTATCCATTCAATCATGCATGGTAATTATCGTTGTCAGAGGTTGTGGTTGGTAGACACATTAACATCTATCAATTTGCCACGAAAATGTTCTTTTGTCCCAAATAATACACCCATCTATTTGTGTATTGCACAAATTTGACCACCACCTATTTCTCTCCACTAAAAAAGTGAACAAAAAGATAAGTGCAGGTGGTTAATATATCACAATCGATTAAAAAATATACAATTAGATGATAATGTCTACATATTTTTCATATGAACCACACATGTCCGAATTCAAACCACGGCCTAGTTCTCATGGTGCCATGATTTCCGAAAGAGTCGGGACAAATAACAGATGTAGGTCAAAACCAAATAGTATGAAGCAAATGAAATGATGCGTATAACATGAAAAAAATGTTTGAAGAAATAAATTAAGGATTTCAGTAGGTCCAAATGTCACGAAGGCAAAAGCCAATTTAAATTAATGCATGGGTTTGCCAAACAAATGGATTACCGAGCCACCTGCTAACGCTTACCCTTTGGGAGGAGCCGCACGAGCCAACCGAATCTTCCGTCGGGTGGCCTGATAACGCCGTTACAGCTCGATGCCACCTTTGACTCCCTCCACCCCCTCATAATGGCGACAAATCCGTAACGGGCGTGGGCCCGCATGCTGAGTGCCGTCTCCCACCCTCTTATCAACGCCACGTCGCCACCTCTCCTCTCTTCTAAGTCCAACCACTTTTTTCTCCCCTCTCGGCCCCCTCATCTCCCAAAAGGCTCACGAAACCTTTGTTTCTTTCCCACAAACTCTTCATCACCACCTCCATCCTTTCAACTCTCTTCTCCGTAGCACCCATCACAAATGGAGTTATCAAAACGTAGTCACAGATTCTTCAAGTTCAGAGCCCCACACCCTCAGAAAACCTTCATTCCTCACCCTCTCTAAACTTTGGATGTTCCCATAATATCCTTGTGGCAGGCCAAATTAAAAGTCCACACCTAGCAGATTAGAAACACCCGCCACTAGCCAAATTCCCCTAGAAAATTCTCCTGAAGGGATAGACAAGAGGAGAAAACGATCTATATACCTTTGTCCATCCCACTTTTCCCATTCCACGCTCTTGTGGTTCACATCAATGATCGGAAGGTGCTTCGACTTCTCACGTGCCGCGGTCGTCAAGATGGCTTGGATCATGCTATGGATAGACTACTCGAGGCTTTTCTGGCTCCTGTTTGGTGTCTTCTCCTACGAGAACCATGAAGGAAAGCCTCGGATTTAGCAAACTTTCTGCTCCTAGCTACAGAACTTGACGCTTCCTGATAGGTGATCCGATCACTCGGGAGCTGCTTTTAGTTTTAGATTTTTTTTTTTTTTGGCTTTCTTCTAAGGTGCAAGAGTTTTGATATATAAGCTAACATGTATGAGTCCCGGCGACGGGAACGGGCCGAGAGGGCCGCCGAAGAGAATGGGTACGTCGAGATCGATCCCACCGGTCGATATGGACGTGTAAGTTCTCCTCAACCATCTTATCACTTAATTCTATCTGATTTGTTTTGCTTACTTCTTTCTAGTTGCTAACTACTAATGAGGAGGTAAACGAGTTCATACTTTGAGTTGGAAGATGTTTCATTTTACTTTCTTAGGTGGTTGGATGTTAGGCTATCATTATTTTGTTCTCCTTTGGAAATTAAAGTTAGCAATGATGTGCATGTTCTGCCAAATACCAATTTGTTTACAAATTCTAGTATGTGAAACATGATCTGTTTGATGTTTTGTCCTTTCTTTTTTGATATGCTAAACTGTGCTTTGGATTTTGCTTTTGTAAGTAGCTAGACACCATCACTAACAGCATTGGAGTTGTTGGGTTATGGTTTATGTTCGGTCTAGACCTTCTCCATGGGAGCATATTATTAGAATCATCCTTTGGACATGACCAGCTAGGAACGGCATGCTATGATCTTTCACTGACTACGGTTCTCATGGCCTAACATATAAAGTAGATGGTTTTGGTATTTTTTTGTTTGTCAATAAGTGCTTGTCTTTTTATGATGGGATAAGGCTTGACGATTTTGTTTTTCTTTTGTTTGTTTGTTTGTTTTTTTTTTTTTTTTGTTTGACTGAAACGATTTTGTTGTTATTACTGTACATATGAATCCAAGTCCAAGAGGCCATATATCCATGAGTTATGACTAAATACAGAGCTGAAGCATTAGCCATGCTACTATAAATTTCCTTGCCGGAATTGTTTTGTGATGCTGGATCTAGATTTCCGAATAAAATCTACTAGGATTGAAAAGGAGAGGTGGTTTTAGCCATCAGATTTCTAAGAGCAAACAGAGACCTCAAGGTTAATTATCTTAAACATCATGGTTGTTTATTTCTTGCAGGCTTGGTAAAGATCGAAATTTTTTTATTTTAATGGTAAAATATCGCAAGTGTTAAGATGGATCACCAAAATCTTCAAGTACTAAATGCTATTTGCATCATCAGAGCTAGAAGACCATGTACATCTGAGGTGTACCTTCAATTCTATATTTGTTAAACGAGGTTCTTATATGTCACTTTAGACAAGATTTGGTGAGACTAATTAAAGAGTTAATTAATATATAAATTTTTTTCGGTTGGGTGATCAAGTGATGTGATTAGAATACATGTACACATATATATAAAATAACGAGCCCTTAGTAGAGTAATGAATCTTAGTAGATCAAAGACATATGGTCAATAAACCAACCTCTAAATTCTGCACAATTGTATTGCCGGTCTTGACGTCACTAGCCTTGTCCTACTATGGACAAAGTGCTGCAACCCTATTGCCTTCCATTGGAGATTATCTTAATATATAAGATAATAATTTGTTCAAAATTAATTTAGAGATGCCTCTAGCAGGAGGAGAAAGAGAAATGTTCCTGGCCAGAGAAAAGAGAGAAAGCTACTGCTTGTTGCTATTTGGAAAGGGACTGACAGACCCTGCGAATATGAATTTTATTCAATGTCTTTGGAGACTACAAACTCACCACAATCACTCTAGAATGATCCCCTTCACTGCGTGACACATAGCCTTGTATTGGTTGTGGCCTACACCATACAAGTGGAGTGCGATCAAATAAAGGTGGATTGTGATATGTGGGGCCTAGACTCCTAGTTCAAGAAAAAACTTAATTCAGATTTTAGAGGCATTTCGCATCACTTAACGTATTTTTTTCCAAGTCATAAGTTTCCAACAAGATGCACCGTTGCAAGTAACAACAATTCTTTTGTCCTAAATAAATAAGATGATAACGTCACCTGTTACGACTTAGGACGGTATATTCATTTAAGAAAGAGTTAATATGATCTCTCTCTCTCTCTCTCTCACACACACACAGTAAAACAAATATGTGCTTACCTTAATAACAAATAACCTCTCTGTGTGTGTGTGTCTGCGTGCGTGTGTATGTGTTTTGGTATTTAACTTTATAGTTATGGGGGAGAGGAAGGTGGGATTCGAATAATTAATCCTTTATGTACAGCAAGCAGGGTTAACAATTTAAGTTACTTGGTTCAAAATGAAGTGGAGGGGGAAGCTTGAGTTATAGAAAATTTTAATTTCATTTAACCATTTAATGCAGGATTATAGATGTGGCAATTATATTATAGAAAAATTAACTTGATTATTTTGACTTTAATGGAATTATTAGGATAGCTTACATGTGCATACACCATAATAAGTGACAATTATAGGTTGGTTGCCTGTTGTTCCTTGAAAGGAAGTGTTAGGATTTATATTGTCCTCATTAATCAAATTATCTTATTTATCCAATGCACAAGTAAATTTTATAAATGCATTCCGCATCTACCAGATACTATGCTCTTTTAATCTTGTATATCTTGGAAGATCTTTCTTGGTCTCCAGAGATGGATAGGTTAGACAACCAGCTGAGATAAGTCTGGTTGGCAAAATATTGAGTGTTAATAAATTTTAAGAAGTTACATGTCATATTTAGCTCAGATGAACATAAATTGCATGTGCCTTGCAGTTCTATCATGGATTAAACGATGATAGAGACCTTTGGATTTAATAATTTCGGTGTTTTAAATTGGAGTGGTACTACTAGTAGCAAGCACATATGTTGCGTATTAGAGGATTACCGAAACCTCCAAGAAAACAATGTATTTGTTCCATTATATATCTGGCCTCTCTCTCTCTCTCTCTCTCTCTCAAAGATTTTGAAGATTAATGACAAATAAATATTAAGAAAAGACAAAGGGCTTAGAGTTTGGGCATACATGATAGATTCTAGACCTTTTTTCAGTAGATCATGTAAAACTTTAGGCAATTTTGAAATTCGAAAATCCATACTAGCTAATGCACTGCCATGTCTGCACCTAACAGCAAGCATGTAAGAAATTTCCTGAGCAGGGCCTACCATCTAAATTGCTGGTAACCTCTGTGATGAATGAAGCCCTAAGAAGCCATTCACCCCTAATGTCAAACAAGTCACAAATTAACTTATGGTGCACTCCACTCATTTCTCTTGTTCTTCTTCATTCTTATCTGTTTCTCTTAAGTGGTCTTCACATTCTTATTCAAATGACAAATCATTAAGATCCAACTGATCTTCTAAATTAATGTCAAATGACTGATGCTAAATCCTCACATTTTTTTTCTGCTGCTACATGCATTGCAGTTCGATGAGGTACTTGGGAAAGGAGCCATGAAGATAGTGTATCCTTCTTTAAACATGACCCATCATTTGCCAACTTTTATAGTGTACATATAAAATGGATGAATTCAAAGTAAAATACCTTGGATTATGTGACATGTCTTCCTTAATTGAGGACCCTCAGCTACAGAGCATTTGATGAGCTAAATGGGATGGAGGTGGCATGGAACCAGGCCAAGATCTGCGATGTGCTGCGGTCCCCGGATGCACTGCAGCGCATGTACTCCGAGGTCCACCTACTCAGCACCCTCCACCATGAATCCATCATCAGATTCCATGCCTCATGGATCGATGTCGAAAAGAGGACCTTCAACTTCATCACCGAGATGTTCACCTCCGGCACCCTTCGTGAGTAAGTTCTTATTGTGCTAGGGTTAGGCCATGCAGCATTTTGGCCTTAATCCAATTTTTCTCTTTTAAGTGAGAATTTATCTAAGAAAGAACCTATTTGGATCTGGGTGTTCTCTTGGTGCAGGTAGTGCATTGGTTCCTATGGTCAGATTGGAACAGTAGATTAGATTGAACCTAGTAGTGCTTCTTTTCTTCCTTGGTATACGAGTCAGGCTAATAATGATAGGAGTTCTGAGTCCAACCTAGTTTTGCTGTAGCTCAGGCTATGCTTGCCTCTTTTGTTGTCAGCTTGGGCTTGTTGTGTCAACTGAAGTTTGAAAAAAAAAAACTGTCATAAGAAATATCTCTACATGTTCCAAATTTTGTTTTTTTAAATATGTCAAACTGATTAAAGTATAAATCATGAGAAAATCAAAGAAAATAATCTTTCTTTTTTGAAAGTAAAGGGGGCTAATCCCTACCCTTCTATCCTTATTTTCAGCCCTTGAGGACAACTCCAATTAAAATCGAACCCTTAGCTTCTTACCTAAGAGACAAGAGATGGTAACCTCTAAACTAAATTTTGATAGCTTAAATAAATCTTTCTTATATAATAATTAAAAATATTATTACAAAAACTACAATTGTAGGAGAATCTAAATGTTTTTTTTTTATTATTATTTTATCAAGTTAATATGTATAGCTTCTGATTTGAGAATTGCCCATGTAATATCCAAGAAGTATCAAAATTCTAAAAGGTTTTTATTGTTGGCTGTTGAAAACTTTTGAATGGTATTTTCTTAAGAAGGTCTAGATTCCCAAAGCCCATGGCCTATTAGTTGCAAGGTTTGTTTCAGAGCAATAGTACAGTAGGCTTATTTGATGTGTTTAGCTAATAAAAAAATCCATTGATGAGTATTAACATAAGAATTTGGATTTAGGTACCGACAAAGATATCGACGGGTTGACATCAGAGCCGTCAAGAATTGGGCCCGCCAGATCTTGCATGGTCTTGTATACTTACATGGCCATGATCCTCCAGTGATACACAGAGACCTCAAATGTGACAACATCTTTGTCAATGGTCATTTAGGGCAGGTCAAGATCGGTGATCTTGGGTTAGCAGCTGTTCTTCGGGGATCACAATCTGCGCACAGTGTTATAGGCAATTAATCCTTGCCCTTATTTTAGTTTTCTTCATATACTACTTACTGTTCTTTTATAGTTTCAATCTTACTTGTTCTGAAACTAATCAGCACAAATTCTAGCACCTTCATTAATACTTAACAACAGTCAATAAACAGTCAAAAAATTATACCATACATACCTGCATCTAGTTTGTTATGCATGGCTTACTGACATGGCAGTGCGCAATTAGCTAGGCAGGAGATGATAACATGCAAAGTTGGTTTATGAATCAGTGTCCTTTTAATTTCCTTGAACTAGAGAATCCAATTCTCAAACACAGATCATCTATCACGCATATAGTCTGTGAATCAATATTGGATCCAGTCTATTGCAATGACCATTGAATCATGGTTGGACAGCTTATCTTTTCCTGATACAGAGCTGATATTATAGATCTAATATAAAATAATTTATACCTTTCAATTATAGAAATTTGCTACAACAAGGTTTGTACAGGATTCACAATCTACTATGGGCCATCCATCCTTACGGTGCTTAATCAACTTCATATAGCTCTTTAGAGCTTAAACTTATGTGTATAACATGCTGCATGTAGGTATAAAAACTAGATTCCATCTGAACCATAGCTGAACAGAGTGGGACTCAATCATATTTTATTAATAAGTAAAAAAATAAAAATGAATGCAAATTGATCTATAACCTAGCTGCAATTCTGCTCTATGTTGGAGGCGGCTCTGGTCCAAAATAAAGGGCATCATATTTCGTTATATAAACCTGACTCGATATGGTCTCACCCATTTAGTCGCCTATTTCCAAAGTACCCCTCTTGGTGGGAAGGGCCTGTAACGGTCGCCGCGCCAAAGATAAAGGCATCTATAGAGAACCTGCTAGTTCTTAACCTTTGTTGCTGCTCCTTGTTCCAGGGACGCCCGAGTTCATGGCACCAGAGCTCTACGAAGAGGATTACAATGAACTCGCCGACGTATACTCCTTTGGTATGTGCATGCTCGAAATGCTTACCTCCGAGTACCCCTATAGCGAGTGTCGCAACCCTGCCCAAATATACAAGAAAGTCACTTCGGTGAGCTAATTTTTCAGTCCCCAGTAACCTGATATTCTTTCTCCAAATAAGTTGTGACCTAACATCTGCATTGCTTCATTTTTGTACAGGGTAAGCTGCCTGATGCCTTCTACCGGATCCAAGATCCCGAGGCCCGGCGTTTCATCGGTAGGTGTCTGGAAACTGCATCGAAGAGGTCATCGGCCAAGAAGCTGCTTCTCGATCCCTTTCTCGCATCCGATGACCGTAATTCTCTCCTGCCTCAAAACGCTCCAACAATCCAGGCCATTGGACTTGAAGGTCAGGCTCACCATGCAGCAGAGAGTCACAACCCTGAGCACACAAAGAGGAGAACTGACATGACGATTACTGGGAAGATGAATCCAGAAGATGATACGATCTTCCTCAAAGTTCAAATAGCCGACAAAGAAGGTATTACATTTCGTTCATGGCACATCTGTGATTGTGGCAACGCTAGAGCACTAGATCTCATCAGTACTTGTCTCTAGGTCATGGAATAACACATTGGAATTGGACATGTCAGGTCATATGAGGAACATATATTTTCCATTTGATATCGTTACCGACACGCCGATCGATGTGGCTAATGAGATGGTCAAGGAGTTGGAGATAACCGATCGAGAGCCTTCAGAGATAGCAGAGATGATAGCTCAAGAGATCTCCATTTTGGTGCCGGGTTGGAAGGAAGGAGATCTGCACGAGGGTAGCCATTATGCGTATAGCTATGGGGATGATGATGAGGATGGATGCAATCACCCTTTCTACTATCTGTCCTCTCCTACTTCCTCCCATGGATCATTCTTTGGGATGGCTCCTTCTCCGGGGTCATTTCATCGGCAGCGCCAGTCTCACCAAGAAGATTGGTTTGGAGGTATGTAAATATGTCATCGACTGCACTAGATACTTGCAATTCTAATGCATCAACTATGAAATCATCGATAAAATTAGGGTCCTGATGTAACCAAGGAAACTCAAAGGGTGATTGGTATCCAGACTTTTAGTTGGTGTTACAGCGAGCTTGATTAGGTGACCAAACTGTTATTGTACCGAATCCGACAAGTATTTTGAAATTTAGGAAGACAACTGCTGATTTTATTGCTAAATTTTATGGCATTCTATTCCTCAATAAGTGTCGATACATGGACAAATAAATGTGATTTATAGAGAGGTTTACAACAAAACATTACTGCCAGCATGGTTTTATTTAACCTTCCCTTGGTTGGAAACATTGTGTTTTAGGTCCAACCAAACACTAGCAAGACATTAGAAGACCATATTCATTAGAAGATATTTTGGTGATGTCTACCTCTAATTATGCAGATGATCCATACTTTGATGATGACGACAAGAGCTCCATGCACTCTAGTAAGTATTCTGCTGTGAACTACATCTCAGGTAATGAACATGAAGGCGATGGAAGCTGCCATCAAAGAGAAACTCAGCCAATCCAGAACAGCCACAAGTCGACAAGGTTTTGTTCCGGAGAAGGCCCTCCAGTTGATACCTCTCTGGCTACCAAGTTCCACCAGCAATGTAACGTATTGCTAGAGTCCTCTAGAGCTTCCAGCTCTCGAGCGGGCAAGAGGCCGGTCGATGGCCGCTGTATGATGAGGAACCGTTCGATGGTTGACATACGGAGCCAACTGCTGCACCGGACCTTGGTGGAGGAGGTGAATAAGAGGCTATTTAAGACTGTTGGAGCGGTCGAAAACATAGGCTTCCAGGATCCAACAGAAGGCTACGGCAAGACTACATCATCCTCAAGGAGAGACCATACGAAGCAAAAAGCAAAGCCAAGAACGGGGAAGGGTTAAAAATTTATGTTGGTCTGTTAGCTCGGGTTGTGATGATATGGTGTCGTGATATTTAAAGTTGACACCTGAGCTGGACCTTGCCATGTACAATTGTGGATATTAGTAATCCTCTTATGGGCCAGTGATGAAAATCTAGTCAGAGAAAGTTCTGCTTGCTTATTATAGCATCGAACATTTTTGCAGTGTCTGAAGAAACAAGTCTATATGCTCAATTACTCTCTTGTAAGCAAAGTTTTCGTTGCTTACTATAGCATCGATCAATCATGTTTGCGGTGTTTGAAGAAAAGAAGTGTATGTGCTCGGTAATTCCCTTGTAAGCACTATGTTTGTTACATGGATCACCTACAATAAGGAGAATGCTTATATCTCCTGTAGCAATCTCAATAATAGGAGGAAAATTATCAGACCATGAGATTGATTCAGCCTATTTCATTGCCCCATCTGCACAACATAACTGATCTGCCAATGCATTACCCTATATAGATCAGTATTTGAATAGTGTAATTTTAACATTAAAATGGATGTCCATTGAAAATGTTATTGGCTGTTCCAATGGTATATAAAGGCCATTATTTCTTAAAACTGCATATCCTGAGACATATTCGTTTCAAAAATAGTGACAGTTGTAATGATATTATAAATGGAAATAAAGGTCTGCAATGAAAAAAATTTCAAATCTATATAAGGAAGAATCAAGATAAAAAAATTGGTCCTACGGTTGAAATCGAATTAAATACAGATCAAATATCAACATATCTATATCCATATTTATTTTATTTGATTATCAGCACACAATCATTCCAACCTAACATTCTATTTTGGCTTGCAGTCTTATTTGGCTCTTTCCTATGTTTAGCAAGTCAACACATATTCATATTTGGCTGGCACTCCTATTTGGTCTTTCTCCTTGTTTAGCTATTCTACATTTGGTTTCTCTTTACTTAGTATGTAATCGAGATATTCCTTCTTCTTGTAATTACTACAATAGCTAGACCTTGTAATCTATATATATACTCCTATTGGAGAACAATGAAATGTAAGAATCAGAAATTATCCTCAATAAAGATATTACCTTCTTTATGGTATCAGAGCCATTGAAGCTCCAACGAGCATCTCTTCTTCTTCCTCCTTCTGTGCTCTCTCATGGCCACCAGTTCATCTATCTCCACCTCCTCCAATCCCTCTTCTCCTCCTCCACCCAACACAACGACCCCTCTCACCTTTCCATCGGCACAGCATTTTCTATCTATCAAATTAAATGCATCCAATTTTTTGATCTGGAGAAAGCAAATTACTCCCTTCTTAAAGGGTCAAGGCCTGTTTGGGTTCCTTGATGGCTCTCACCCACAGCCCACCGATCCGATTGCCGCTACTGCTTGGCAACAACAAGATGCCTAACTCGTAAGCCTTCTTGTTGCTTCATTATCTGAAGATTTGGTTCCTCTTCTTCTTGACAAAGAGACTAGTTTTGAGTGCTGGACCACTCTTCATGAAGCCTTTGGTTCAGCATCTCCTACCAGGCTCATGTCTCTGCATCTAGAGTTGCAGAATCTACGTCAAAAATCAGATGAGACCGTCACCTCTCTGCTCCGACGTGCCAAAGCTGTGGCTGATGAACTTGCTGCCTCTGGTAATACCCTCAAGCCAACCGAATTTAATCTTCATGTATTGCGTGCTCTATGTGATGATCTACAAGATGCGGTCCCTGGCATTCTCAACCGACACACCCCTCCGACATACACTAAACTTCATGGGCTGTTACTAAGCCATGAAAGCATGCGGGCATTTAGAAAATTAACTGTTGCTGATGCCACTCCTACCAATCCTATCGTCAATACTGCTCAACGGTTTGTCCATTCTTCTAATGACCCTAGGCCCTCTATTGGCCGTGGATTTACTAGAGGTCGTGGAGGACGTGGCAAGTTTGGTCGAGGTCGTGGTCGTTTTGGTCCACCTGGTGGCCGTGGTTCTCAATGGTGTTCGTTTTGCAATCGTAACAACCACTCTAATGCCACCTGCTTCTATCGCCCTCAGCAACCATATCCACACTTTTCCTCTCCACAATCAAATGCCAATTTCTCATATTCACCATATCCAAATCCAAATCCAAATCCAAATCCATCTCAACATCACCCTAATCCACCACTTCTCCCTACCCCTCACCCCTCCACTGCCCTCACTTGGTACCCAGATACAGGAGCATCTCACCATATCACTCCTAACATTCATTCTATGTCCTCCTATGATGAGTACACTGGTCCTGATCAGGTGCATGTAGGCAATGGTAAGAGATTACATATATCACATATTGGTCATGGTTCTTTTTCCTCTCTCTACTCTTCTCTTTCTTTTCAGTTATCTAACATCTTACACGTTCCTTCTATTTCTAAAAATTTACTTTCCGTACAACAGTTTGCAAAAGATAACAATGTCTTTTTTGAATTTCACCCCTCTCATTTTCTTGTGAAGGATCGAACTACCAAGACCATAGTGTTATCCGGTCCGAGTAAAGGAGGATTATACACTCTCCATTCCAGCCCTTCTCCGTTGTCTGCATCTGTTCACGTAGCCGAGAGCACCACTCTTGATGGCTGGCACAACCGTTTGGGCCATCCCCATTATCGATTGCTTCGCTCCATGGTAAAGACCAATAATCTACCCTGCAAGTCTGCACATCTTCGTTCCCTTTGTCCCTCATGTCAATTAGGCAAGTCTAGTAAGTTGCATTAACCTCCGTCCCATCGTCGCAGTCAGTTTCCATTAGATCTTATTTATAGTGATGTTTGGGGTCCTTCCCCTACTCCATCTTTGTTAGGACACCGCTACTACATAATTTTTGTTGATGATCAAAGTAAATATATTTGGTTTTATCCATTAATGCGCAAATCTGATGTATTCTCTACTTTCTTACAATTTCAAGCCTTGGTTGAACGGCATTTCTCTCGTACTATTAAATCAATCCAAACTGACTGGGGAGGAGAATTTCGCTCTCTTCCTCAATTTTTTCGTAAAATTGGATTACCCATCGTGTTGCTGCTCCTCACACCCACGAGCAACAAGGGGCTGTCGAACGTCGTCACCGTCATATTATGAAAACCGGCCTATCCCTTCTTGCTCATGGATCCGTGCCCATGTCATACTGGCACTATGCCTTTGAAACGGCTGTTTTTCTCATTAATAGGATGCCATCTAAAGTCTCTAGTGATGTATCCCCCTTCGAACTCATTCACAACAAACCACCATCCTATGCCTTCCTATGAATTTTTGGGTGTCTTTGCTATCCTCTTCTTCGTCCTTACAATCGGCATAAAATGGAGTATCGGTCTCAACCGTGTGTGTTTCTCGGCTATAGTCCATCTCATAGTGCCTATCGATGTCTCGATTTAAAAATAAATCGTACATATATCGCTAGGCACGTTCGCTTCGACGAATCTACCTTTCCTTTTCAATCTCAGTCTTCATTAACTTGTCCACCACCATCATCTCCCTCTTCCCCACCTTGGGGCGTTACATTACTTTACCCTCTACAAGAGGCCACCCCACTACCATCTGTTCCTCCACCAATTCCACATTCTCCTTTGCATCATCTGTCCAACTCATCATCGACTGCATCCCCCTTTTCTCGATCTGCCTCAACACCTTCTCCTATGACCGATCCCACTCCAAGCCCCTTTAGCATTAACGACTCTGCACCTGTTCGGACCAGATTACTTACTGACCTCTCCTCATCAGCAAAACCTTCCCTTCCTACGCCTTCCCCTACAACTAGCTCCCTGCAAGACAAAACCTCCCCTGACCCACCTGCCCAACCCACCCGTACACATTCCATGGTACTTCGACCCCGTTCCAACCAGCCATCCGCCCTCACCACCACTATCCTCACCATAGAACCTACTTGCTTTACTCAAGCCTCTAAACACTCTGAGTGGCATGCTGCAATGACTGAAGAATTTAATGCCTTAATTCGCAATGGTACGTGGTCTCTTGTTCCACGTTCATCTCATCAAAAGAATTTGGTCGGGTGTAAATGGGTGTACAGGATCAAGAGAAAAGCTGATGGGTCTCTCGAGCGTTACAAAGCGCGTCTAGTTGCTAAAGGGTTCCATCAACAACTTGACCTCGAGTACAACGAGACATTCAGTCCGGTTATCAAACCTACCACCATTCGGTCTATTCTAAGTATTGCAATCTCTCAAGGTTGGTCCATCCGGCAATTAGATGTTCATAATGCCTTTTTACATGGCAACCTAACAGAAGAAGTCTACATGTTCCAACCGCCAGGGTTTGAGGATCGCGACCATCCAGATTATATCTGTCATCTCCACAAATCTTTATATAGGTTAAAACAAGCACCCCGTGCCTGGTTTCACCGTCTCTCCCAATTTCTTCTCCGACTAGGGTTTGTTGCCAGCAAAACTGATCCTTCATTATTTATTTTAAGGATGAGGTCTCATGTCCTCTATGTGCTCATCTATGTTTATGATATTTTGGTAACCAGCAATGACTCCAGTCAGATTTCTCTTCTTCTTCAAAAGCTTGCTAAGGAATTTTCTATTAAGGATCTTGGTGATCTCTATTTTTTCTTAGGAATTGAGGTTGTTCGGAACTCTGCTGGATTATTATTATCTCAAAACCGCTACATTAAAGATCTTCTTTTAAAGGCAGGCATGGTTGATTGTAAACCTGTTCAGACCCCAATGGCCATGACAAAGGATTCTGATTCAGGAGGTGCTCCCCATCCGGACCCCACACAGTATCGCTCCATTGTTGGGGCTCTTCAGTATGTTACATTGACACGTCCGGATATTTTCTTTGCAGTGAATAAAGTATGTCAGTTTATGCAGTCTCCTAATACTGATCACTGGATTATGGTCAAACGCATCTTACGGTACCTTCAAGCTACAGCTGATCATGGGTTACACATTCGTCGATCCACCTCTCGCTCTCTCCAAGCTTTCTCGGATGCAGATTGGGCGGGTAGTGGGATTGATAGGCGTTCCACTGGGGGCTATGCAATCTTTCTCGGTCCCAACCTCATTTCTTGGCATCTCGTAAACAGAAAATAGTTGCCCGCTCGTCCACAGAGTCTGAATATAAAGCCTTAGCAGATGCATCAGCTGAACTTATCTGGCTTGAGTCATTGTTTCGGGAATTGGCCATCCCTTACATGGTCCTCCGATTCTATGGTGTGACAATATTGGGGCCACTTATCTGTCGGCCAATCCTGTTTTTCATGCTCGCACAAAGCATGTCGAAATTGATTTTCATTTTGTTCATGAACGTGTTGCAAGACATCAACTATCTGTTCAGTTCATCTCCACCCAAGATCAGCTTGCCGATATTCTCATCAAGCCCTTGGGTACCTCCCGTTTTAGGTTCCTAAAGGACAAGCTGAAGATTCGTGCTCCCGATTCTTCATCTTGAGGGGGTGTATCAGCACACAGTCATTCCAACCCAACATTCTATTTTGGCTTGCAGTCTTATTTGGCTCTTTCCTATGTTTAGCAAGTCAACACATATTCATATTTGGCTGGCACTCCTATTTGGTCTTTCTCCTTGTTTAGCTATTCTACATTTGGTTTCTCTTTACTTAGTATGTAATCGAGATATTCCTTCTTCTTGTAATTGCTACAATAGCTAGACCTTGTAATCTATATATACTCCTATTGGAGAACAATGAAATGTAAGAATCAGAAATTATCCTCAATAAAGATATTACCTTCTTTATTGATGATTATTGAAATATATATAGATATTAGTTTGATAAAAAAAATTATATCGATATTTATTTTTTATAGATATAATATAAATCAGATACTAAAAGATATAAATATGGATATAAATTAGATAATTAAACTTTATGACTGTAAAATCAAAGATATTACTAAGTACATAGTAAATCAAGTTAATAATATATTAATATAGTTATATATTTCGTTAGAAGCATATGAGTACTATATAAAATTAAATTGAATTACAAATAAAATTAAATATTCAAATATGGATTATATAGTTGTCTATTCATATCCTTATCCATTTTTCTTTGATGGATATAGGATATGGATAAGGATATTTATTTAATGCTTAAATTTCTAATCATATTCGGATAGATTTGGATGTTGAAACGGATTTGAACAAATATTATCCAATTCACTTCTATCCCTAATGGGGCCCAACTAATTCTCAGTAAGGAATATATTATAGTCCTAATTGGGATCGAATCTGATTAGCAAGAAGTTATGCAGGCATTAACTTTAGAGCTAAAGGATTTAGAATGTGCATATCCTATCAAAAATTAAATTTAATTTTTAGTTAGAGAAATTTAGCAAACTAGACCCTGGATAGAAAAGGCGTATTGAGAGAGAGAGAGAGAGAGAGAGAGAGAGAGAGAGAGTACCTGGACTAGCCACTAGTTCTTTGGATTCATGCACTTGGGTCAGCTTCAAAAAGAGCAAGGTATCCCAAATCCTTGCATTGGATCCACCATTTATGGTTTTATATAAATGCTTCCTTGATGTTTATCTCTATATAACAATAATTGTTAGAGAAAAGTCTCCATCACAGCATGGCAATTGAAGACTGGTTGGTCTTCTTCTTGCTTACATTTTCTCTAAACAGTAAGCCTCATATTTTCTAAACAAATGATGGGGTTTTCCTATTCTTCTTTGTCCCAAAAAAAAAAAAAAATCACGGCAATTGGGCAATGAAGGTGGCGTCACAACAAGTACCTGTTACTGCGTTCTCAAATATTGTTCTTTTTTGTTATTATAAGATGCTTCTCCCTCAACACATATTAAATTTTTTCCTCTCTCACCTGAAATTTTTTTTCTTTTGCATTGCTTTCTATTTCAGCATTGATGAGTAAGTTTGGATCAAAAGAAGAGAAGATTACACTATTGATTTCATTGTAGCCTAAAGCATATAAGCTGAAGGCAACAACAAAAGAGATCTGCGAGCATGTAAGATTATAATGACAATTTTGAAATATCCAAAAGTCGAAAGCAGAGATTTGATGCTTCTTGCTGCCCTGTCAACTTGCACATGATCGATGCCGCTGATGCTAAGAGCTCTCGTCACTTAAGATTGTAGTTCTCTTCTTTTGTTGAGTTTCCATCTCTCTGTAATAGAAGGAAAAAAAAACAAAAGAGAGGAGGGATGTGGGTGAATGGTGATCCTGGAAGACCTGATGGCAAAAGAAACTTTCCATGTAATCATATTTATATCTTTGAGTGGGCTTTGCTTTTTTTTTTTTTTTTTCTGAAAAAAAAAATGATAATATTTTAATATTTAACTTCTCTTTAGAATACAATGATTATTCATCATACTTCCGTTTTGAATTGAGGACGTCTCAAATAAAAAGATGGCTGCCAAGCATAACTTTGGACTTCAACCATGTGAAGGGAAAGATATAGTCTTTGTTTATCCTAAACGTTCTAATTTTCTCTTCTCCATAGCATACAAGTGGAAACGTGACCAACAAGAGAACTCCAACAAAGTTACTTGATCTACAAGACTATGATATGATTTCAATGATAAGTGTGCAAATGTATATTTTATAGTTTTAGTGAGCAGGTTAGGCCATTGTGAATATATCACATAATACCCGATGGTGATGCAAAAATGTGGAGTCCCTCTGGAATCCTACCGAATTTACGCTAGCTAAGGCAGTGGCACGGATTCATCCTTAACCATATAATAAGAATGGTGAACCATGTTATTGCTCGGTGTAGCACTCTTCCCCTCATTTGAAAAGTTTGTTTATTCAAGTTTATAAGATTTATTTTTTCCAAATCATATGTGGTAGGGATGACAACAGGATATATATAGATGTAGACCATTATCTATACTCGTCTAGAAACTGGAAACCATATATCCATATCTATTTTATACTCAACCGGAGGCAAGATGGGACAGATAAAATTAGATGAGATAGGTTGAAATAGGTTGAGATGGGTAAAGTTATAAAATTTATTTCATAATTACATACAAATTAGATAAATAAAAGAAGAATATAAAAGTAAATCTTAGGATTTCATATAACATTAAATAAAAGAAGAGTAGGAGATTAAGAACATAACAGACCAAATTTTCAATAATAAAAAAATAAAAAAAATAATTTTTAAAAAATTGAATATTTTTTAATTAAAAAAAGTAATCTATGAAAAAAATTGAATTATATATATATATATATATATATAATATATATATATATATATATATATATATATATTATATATATATATCGCCTTTCACATGATGAATGGTTTTTATGATCGATCATGATGTTTTATTCTTTATGATCATCGTGATTATCATAATCATCATCAAGATAAATATATAATCAAACTGGGTTTGGAATAGGTATTACCATTTTATGCATCCATCCTAAATCTGATGGGTATTTCAGAATGGAGATATGTTTTATCCCTGTTGGGGAACACCGACCGACCCCGCTCGGGCCAACTTACGACCGACCGACCGACCGACCGACTGGTGGGGAGACCGTCCGACCGACCGACTGCCGGAGAGACCGACCGACCGACCGACTGGTGGGGGGACCGTCCGACCGACCGACTGTCGGAGGGACCAACCGACCGACCGATCGATTAACGGCCCCTTTCCGTCCGTGGATATGTCGATCGGGTTTCACTCTCCGGGCTGACTGAACCAGGGAGTCTGATGGCCGACTCTCGCACATGACTCGCTGACCACAAAGGGGCCCGAATCTCCACCCGACGCCACACAGATGGCCACCGACCTAGGGTCGGTCGACTCCTCCGATCACCGTACAGCCGTCAGAGCTTGTCAGTCCTGACAGCAACATGCGGCACTGCCACCTAAGGGCATTATTTCGCCTAGGATATTGTCAACCCTAGTGATTTGACAGCCCCACGACGATATGACACTATTACGGTGACTCTGACAGTCTAAAGTGAGTTGACAATTCCTCAATTGTCCGCGCCATTAATGACGGCGCCATACCACGCTCCACTATAAATATCGGGGAAGGCAACAGTGCAAAGGGAGGAGAAAACCACAGGCTTGCTCCCCCTCTCTCTCTCTCTCGTTTGAGCTCTTGTCTTCATTTCACTGTTGCCCAGTCACCTCTCTGACTTGACCGTCGGAGGGTCCCCGTCGGAGCTGCCTCCGGTCAGTGTGGACTTCTTTTTTTGCAGGCGCTCGTTTCCGACGATCAGGCGACGAGGGGATTGGCCGCAACAGATTGGCGCACCAGGTAGGGGGGAACGACACGACACCAAGCCTCCCCAAGCAGAAGATACTGATGATGAAGACAAGAGCCCAGCGATCGAGGGTCACGGGTCGGCGAGGCGCTCTTCCCACCGGGAAGAGGCCTCCCCGCCACCCTCAGCGGTGGAGCCCAGCTCTCCACACCCCACGGTGACCACGGAGGCGCAGATCGCGGCCATCGTACGGCAGATGACCGTACTGACGGACGCGGTCAAGAGCCTCCAGCAACAACCGACGGCCCGTCCGATGCCCTCCAGGAGCAGCCGCCGACGCCCGCGCCGATCCCCGTCGCCTCCGCGCGAGCGCCCGCAACAGCGCTCCCACGGAGAGGAGGAGGGACGGCCATGGCGCAATGACCGACAGTCCCAGCAGCTCTCTCCTTCCCTGCTGGAACGGGCGAGGAAGGAGAAGCGACCGCGAACGCCGTCCGCCTCCCTCTCGAAATCTTCCAGAGACTCCACTCCTGGGGTCTCCCAGCACCGACGGACGGATGACTACGAGCGTAGGTTCGAGGAAATCGACCGTCGGCTTGCGCAGTTGCAGGTGGACGGCCAGAAGTCTTCGAACGACGTCGACTTTCAGACCGCCCAACCTCTCTCCCGACTCGTTCTCGACGAACCGATCTCCAGTCGGTTCAAGATGCCGCACGTGGAGCCATACGATGGCTCCACCGACCCAATCGACCACCTTGAGAGCTACAAAGCTCTCATGACGATTCAGGGGGCGACCGATGCTCTCTTTTGCATCGGCTTCCCCGCCACACTCCGCAAGGTTGTCAGGGCCTGGTACTCCAGTCTTCGATCGGGAAGTATCCACTCCTTCGGACAGCTCGAGCACTCTTTCGTGGCTCACTTTAGCACCAGCCAGAAGCCGCCGCGAACGTCGGACAGCCTTTTCTCCCTCAAACAGGGAGAGAATGAGACGCTCCGACACTTCGTGGCGCGATTCAACACGGCCACGCTTGAGGTCCGGGACCTCAACGAAGACATGGCTATCTCAGCCATGAAACGGGGGCTGAGGGCATCCCGATTTACTTATTCTCTGGACAAGACCCTCCCCCGGACGTACGCCGAGCTGCTGGAGCGCGCATACAAGCACATGCACGCGGATGAAGGAGCTTCCGACCGACGCTTGGCCAAACCCAGAGGCCCGAAGGAGAAGCGGAGGAAGGGTCGGGAACCCGCTGCACCCAGCAGGCCCCGACCGATAGTCGGGTCTCGACACCGCGACAGAACCAAAAGTCACCCCAGCAGCAGACTCCAAGGCCGACACGCTCCAGGTATGATTCCTACACTCCTCTCTCTGCCCCCCGTGCACAGATTTTGATGGAGATCGAGGGGAAAGAATACCTGCGACGGCCTCCGCCTCTGAAGGCAAAAGGCCTCGACCGACGGAAGTACTGTCGATTCCATCGAGGCCACGGCCACAACACCGAGCAATGCATCCAGCTTAAGGATGAGATCGAAGCCCTCATCCGCCGGGGGTATCTCGGTAAATTTCAGAAGAACCCGCCGACCCAACCAGTTGCCGACCGACGACCCCAGCCGACCGAAGAAGCGACGACTAATCAACCGACGATCGGGGTCATCAATATGATCTCCAGGCGACTGGGCCCGGGGACATCTGCGGGAGGGGAGCCAACGAAAAAGTCGTGCCCAGACGACGTGATCACCTTTACGGAGGAAGACGTTCGGGGCATCCAAACTCCCCACGACGACGCTGTTGTTGTTTCGGCAACAATAGCAAACTATGATGTAAAAAGAATTTTTGTAGATAATGGAAGTTCGACAAATATTTTGTTTTACTCGACCTTCTCCCGGATGCAACTGTCAACCGACCGACTTAAGAGGGTCTCTATGCCCTTGATCGGCTTTGTCGGGGACGCTGTCGCGATGGAAGGAGAAATTACCCTGCCTGTGACGGCCGGCACCGAACCACGACAAAGCACGGTTTCCTTAACTTTTACGGTTGTCCAAGTGCCTTTGGCCTACAACGCCATACTTGGACGATCCGGACTAAATGCCCTCAAGGCGATTGTCTCGACTTACCATCTCCTCATTCGGTTCCCGACCAGAAACGGAGTCGGGGAGATGCACGGAGACCAACAGCTCGCTCGTCGATGCTTCCAGATCTTCGCTCAAAATGATGAGTTGAGGGGCTCCTTGACGATCGACAAACTGGATCAACGAGAGAAGGAAGAACGGGGTTCGCCGGCCGAGTAGCTCGTGTCGATCCCGATAGCGAAAAATCCTGACCGGAAGGTATGGATCGGGTCTCAACTGTCCGACCCCGAACGATGACGATTGACGGAGCTGCTGACGGCCAATGCCGACATATTTGCTTGGTCGACAGCAGATATGTCGGGCATCCCCCCAGAGACAATAACCCACCGACTCAACGTCGACCCGACGATGAGGCCGGTGAGGCAAAAGAAGAGGTCCTTCGCTCCAGAGAGACAGAGGGCCATCAACGAAGAAGTGGACAAGCTGCTAGAAGCAGGCTTCATCCGAGAATCCACGTATCCCGATTGGCTCACCAATGTTGTCATGGTCAAAAAAGCCAACGAAAAGTGGAGGATTTGCATCGACTATACCGGCCTGAACCGAGCCTGTCCAAAAGATAGCTTTTCACTTTCAAAGATCGACCAGCTGGTGGACGCGACGTCCGGAATTCGACTACTCAGCTTCATGGACGCCTTCGCCGGATACAACCAGATCTGGATGGCGCCTGAAGACGAGGAGCGCACTGCCTTTGTGACCCCCAAGGGCCTCTACTGTTATCGGGTGATGCCCTTCGGGCTGAAGAACGCCGGTGCCACCTACCAGCGACTTGTCAATAAGGTCTTTAAAGACCAGATCGGACGCAATATGGAGGTATACGTGGACGACATGTTGGTGAAAAGTGCGCAGATCCCGGATCATGTTCGGGATCTCGAGGAGACCTTCCGCACTCTACGACGACATCGAATGAAGCTTAATCCGACCAAGTGTGCTTTTGGGGTGACCTCGGAGAAGTTCCTCGGATTCCTCGTTTCTCAGAGAGGGATCGAGGCCAATCCCAAAAAATAAAGACGATCATCGACATGCATCATCCGAACACCAAGAAGGAAGTCCAGCGGCTGAACGAAAAAATCGTCGCTCTTAGCCGGTTCATTTTCCGATCAGCTGAAAGATGCCTCCCATTTTTCAAAACTTTACGGCTGGCAAATGGTTTTTCTTGGTCGGATGAGTGCCAACGGACCTTCGAAGATTTGAAGAAGTACTTGGCTTCCCCGCCGCTGCTCGTAAAGTCGCAGGTCGGGGAGATCTTGTATCTCTATTTGGCCACATCCTCTGAGGCGGTCAGTTCGGTGCTCGTCCGAGAAAATGAGAGCCGAACCCATCAGCCTATCTACTATACCAGCAAGGTACTCCACGGCACCGAAGCCCGATATTCGGAGACGAAAAAGATGATTTTCGCCCTGACCATCTCCGCACAGCGACTCCATCCATACTTCCAGGCTCATGCCATAGTGGTTCTCACCAACCAGCCCCTGAGGGTGATATTGCGCCGACCGGACACATCGGGACGACTGGCAAAGTGGGCGATGAAGCTCAGCGAGTTCGACATTCAGTACCGGCCGCGGCCTGCCCTGAAGGCTCAGGTCCTGGCCGACTTCATCGCCGAATGCCCGACCACCGACCTAGGGTCGGGAGCTGCGGACCCGAGACGAGACGCGGTCTCCGAGCCAGACCCGGTCTCTACCTGGGTACTGCACATCGACGGAGCTTCAAACGCTCAGGGGAGCGGGGCAGGGTTCCTGCTCACAAATTCGGATGGGGTAGTCACCGAGTACGCCCTCTGATTCGACTTCAAGGCCTTCAATAACCAAGCCGAGTACGAAGCACTCCTCGCCGGCTTGAGGACGGCAATGGAGCTGGGCGTCGACAGCCTCCGGGCATTCTCCGATTCTCAGCTGATCGTGGGGCAGGTCAAAGGTGAATTTGAGGCGCGAGATCCGACCATGGCCAAATATCTCCAGAAAGTGAAGGACCTCATGGCGCGCCTCAAGTATTTTGAAATTTCCCACATCCCTAGGTCAGAGAACGCCCGTACCGACGCACTCTCCAGACTGGCGACTTCGGCCTTCGACTCTTTGGGTCGGACGTTCGTGGAGAACCTCGAGCAGCCGAGTATCGATCGGGTTGAAGAAATACAGCAGCTGGTGGCCGAACCAAGCTGGATGGATCCGATCGTTCGGTATTTGACCGACGGGATCAGCCCCGAGGATCCCACGGAGGCCAGGCGGCTCCGATGGTCGGCCTCCCAATATGTAATCATGGACGGCCGACTCTACAAAAGGTCATTCTCCCTCCCCTTGCTTAGATGCTTGGGACCGACCGACGCAGACTATGCTCTCTGGGAAGTGCACGAAGGGATCTGCAGGAATCACTTGGGGGGCAAGTCTCTAGCCTACAAAGTCCTGCGACAGGGTTACTACTGGCCTACCATGAGGAAGGACGCGGCCGAGTTGGTCCAGAGGTGCGAACCTTGCCAGAAGTATGCTAACGTTCAGCACCGACCGGCCAGCCAAATCGCTCCTATTGTTGCTCCATGGTCCTTCGCTCAGTGGGGGGTCGACATTCTTGATCCTTTTCCTTCAGCATCGGGTCAAAGAAAGTTCATAGTCATCGCCATCGACTACTTCACCAAATGGGTGGAGGCCGAACCCTTGGCGCAGAATACCGAGCGGAAGATGGAGGACTTTGTCCAAAAATCTATCATCTTCAGGTTCGGATTGCCGCATACTATCATCACCGACAATGGGCGACAATTCGACAACCAAAACTTCAGAGACTTCTGCGCAAGGTTTCACATCACGCACCGACTGACTTCAGTCGGGCACCCACAGTCCAACGGTGAAGTCGAGGTGACCAACCGGACCTTACTCCACGGACTCAAAACCCGACTAAATGAAGCCAAAGGTCACTGGGTCGACGAGCTAGGCTCCGTCCTGTGGGCTTACCGAACGATCCCCCGCGTTCCGACCGGGGAGTCACCTTTCAGCTTGGCCTATGGGACGGAGGCGATGATCCCACTCGAGGTTGGACTGCCGTCTACAAGGGTCGAGCGGTATCAAGAGCCGGACAACTCCGATTGTCGGAGGGCCGACCTAGACCTCCTCCTCGAACTGCGAAACGAGGCTCAAATTCACATGGCTTCATACCGACAGAAGGTAGCTCGGTATTACAATGCCAAAGTCAGACCAAAGCTCTTCAGGCCTGGTGACTTGGTCCTGAGAAAGGCAGAGGTCTCGAAGCCCCTGGACCAAGGGAAGTTGGCTCCAAACTGGGAAGGGCCCTAGACGGTAGCAGAAACCTATGGTCTGAGAGCCTACCGACTGGAGACTCTGGGAGGGAAACCCATTCCCCGAACGTGGAACGCCGACAACCTGAAGTTGTATCACCAATGAACTTTGTACTTGTCCAGTCGGAATACGAATCCCGTTTGAGATCTCGGAGTTTTAACTCTTCGACTAACGATCGGCACTCATCAAGGTCGAACCCCGACATGCCGACTCGGACTTGGTATCCGCCTGAGACCGACGATCCTATCATCGGTGACGCATCGGACTCTTACGAGGACCGATATATCTACATGGATGGGGGTCACACTCCTCCGACCTTCGGCGACACATCGGACTCTTACGAGGACCGATGCATCTATATTGACGGGAGTTGACACTCCTTCTACGGTCGAACTTTCGGGCCAGACCATCGGCTAACATGCCGATCGAGCCCCGACCAAAGAAAGGCAGAATGCCTGCGCGACCGCCGTCGCGACTCCCGACCGAGCTACGACCGGTCGAAGGATATTCGGCTTGCCACCGTCTATCGCACAATGCGACCTCGGTCGCATTCATGATTAACCGACCGGGCTACGGCCGGCCGGAAGATATTCGGCTTACCACCGTATATCGTGAGGCACAGTACGGATAACCGACATAAGAGTATCGGGGTCCGACTTATCGATGCTCCTCCGACTAAATGCGCCGGACGACATCCGACTGAACGCGTCGGAAGAGACTCGACTACCACCCTTATCCCACGGTTGGTCGGCTTCCGACTCAACGGACGCACCTGACTTATGGCCGGAGGAAGGATGCCCGACATACGACCTCGACCACCGAAGGCCGGTTCAAAGTCGGGACTTGTCCTACCTGCGTGGCGGCATGAGTTGCCGAACGTCCTAACCGACCTATATGAGTTAGCGACTTACGAAGGCATTCAACAACACATAAGAGAAAGAAGAACAAGCAGAGAAAAAAGTAAAGGACTAATTTCATTCAAGGTCAAAAGGAGTTTACGAAATCGGGCCGAAGCCCAGTTACAATAGTTCTAAGAAGTAAAACGAAAAAAGATAAAAGCCGACGAGACCGCGGTCATCCTTCCGAGTCGATCTCCTCGACCGACGGAAGATCGGGGATGACCGACGTATCCACCATGATCGGTGCTGGATCGACGGCCGAAGCAGGATCGTCGGTCGGTAGGGAGCTGGCAGTCGGCGCCAGGACACGAGTCGCAGCCGCCTCTCCTTCGGCCACTTGTTTCTGGACGGCCTCCCCCGCCACGACGACGCCTCCCGATGGCGGGTCGGCCATCTCTTCAGTGACTTGCTCCTCGGCCCCCGACGGGACGATATTGCTAAGGTCCAGCTCCGGGTACAGGGCTTGGACCGCATCCCGACCGTCCTCGTACCCCACCCGGTACGACGCGAAGCCAGACTCCAGCATTTTCTCCCGGTACTGGTCGGTGGCGCGAAAGTCATCCACCACCCGACTGGCCGACTCCTTCGCCGACCTCACTTCCGCTTCCGCCCGGCCGAGCGAGTCCCTTGCCGACTCTGCCTCTGCCTTCGATATGTCGGCGTCGGCCTGGGCGATTGACAGATCCTCCTCAGCCTTGGCAAGCTTTTTTAGGCTGACTCGAAGCTGCTCACGCTCACCCTCGAGTTCGGCGGCAACACCGTCGCGCTCGCGCCGCAGACGGTGCACGGTTCGACCCTTGCGTTTGGCTTCTTTTTTGGCCGACCTTAGCTCGGACCCGAGGTGGGAGACTTCGTCCACCAACTTGGCCTCCCGGTCGGCCGACTGCTTCAGGTGGTCGACCAGCATTGCCCGGTCGGCTTCAGCCGCCGCCGACCTTTCTTTCCAAGCTGCCCGGACGTTCCCGAACCTCCGGTATCCGGCTTCGAGTTCCGACATGGTGTAGATCAGCTGCCGACGCAAGCGTTTCGTCAGAAAAATAAAGTAACGAAAATACTAAGGAAAAAGGAGGCGAAACGGAACTTACCTCGACCATGGTCGGGTAGAATGAAGATAATATCTCGGTCACTTGCCGAGACCTTAGTGCCTCCACGTCGGCTGGGAGGAGGATTCCTTAGCACAGCCTCCTGGCCAGGTTGTGATCGGCCAACGCCGACGCCCCTTCGGGGAACTGTGCGCTGGGCGGCACGGTGCGACTCCCCGACCTCGCGTCGTCCGCGGGGTCCATCGGGGCCTTCCCACGATCGGCCGCCTCGATCGACGGAACCGGCAGGGAGGGGATGCTCGAGTTTGAACCGGCACCC